>NC_137678.1:45950557-46008057 GCF_963989245.1 Nansenia antarctica
GAGTATGTTGCTCACCTTAGCTGTCGCTCGCGCCTGGTACTCCGGACAGCCATTAACCGTGATAGTCTCATGCATGTACTGGTACACCTACGAGAGAGAGAGGAAAAACAATGTATTAATAGTATTTTCACATTTCCATACTCCAAATAACATTGTAACAAGTTACATAATGAGTCTCTAGGGTGGTAGGAGGTATGGCACTCGATGAAGGTGATAAAGAGAAACAAAAACATTTCTTCTACAACATCCTGTCTCAAACATAGCATTAGCATACGCAAACAGTCCTGAGCCCTAACACCTAGCTGCCGGTATATGGTGAGCTTAGAATGATAAGGTTCTATCTCCGTTTAGGGCAGTTCAGAGATATTGAGCGTCAAAGTTTTTACATTCCATTATGTTTTGTGAAATGGAACCTTTGTATTTTATGAATTACTAACTCAAAAATGTCAACATTTTAAAAATAACACTACACAGGCATTAATAAACACCTAATGGATCAGATTATGTAGAAAACTCAATTTTGACAAAAATGGAGATAGAACCTTATCATTCTTTTTTTTTAAAGTAATTTTTTCTGAGTGGGGCAGTCCCACTCATATTTTTCTTTTTATTGATAGATACAGTGAAGATTTAGACAGGAAGGATGGGTGAGAGAGAGAGGGGGGATGACATATGTCCCCGGCCGGAATCGAACCGGGGATCCTGCGGTTACATTAACGTTAACCCGCTACGCCACCTAAGCGCCCTAGAACCTTATAATTCTAACGTCACTATGTGGTGCAGACTGGCCCGAGAGACCCGTCTCCGATCTGGGTAACACATCGGCACTGGGTAGATGAACCGTAGAGAGACAAGTAGGGCAGAGAGTGGAGCTGAGCTTTGGCACAGATGTTTGAATCCCGAATCTCCATATACAATTATCTCGACGTCACGCTGTGAGCTGTGCTTGTTTACAGGCAGTTGAACGAAGCTCATGATGCATTCTGTTATATAAGTTAGTTATATAACTACATTTCTTCAAGAATCAACGGATAGACACTCTCTGAACACTTTATTAGGACCACTATATTAATACTGGGTAGGAACTCCCTTTGCTCTCAAAAACAGCCTCAATTATTAATTCTTCAATTCTTCATGGTGGAAACATTCCTTTGAGATTCTGGTCCATGATGACACGATTGCATTCCTGCAGATTTTTTCAGGTGCACTTTCAAGCTGTGAAATCTCTCTGTTCTACCACATCCCAAAAGTGTTCTATTGGATTCAGATCCGGTGACTGGAAAGGCCACTGAAGGACACTGAACTCATTGTCATGTTCATGGAACGAGTTTGAGAAGACTTTTTTTTGCTTTGTGACAAGGAGGAAGGGATGGTCAGCAACAATACTCAAACAGGCTGTGGCATTCAAGCGATAATTGATATGGTACTAACCAGTCTCTTGGCTCGGTAATCTCTTCACATGGGCTCTCCTACCACAGCTACGCAGACGACACTCAACTCTTCCTGTCCTTCCCCCCGTCTGATGTACACGTGGCAACCCGTATCTCAGCATGTCTCGCTGACATTTCAACTTGGATGGCTGACCACCATCTCAAGCTCAATCTTAACAAGACTGAGCTCCTCTTCATCCCCGGGAAAGCCTGCCCTCTCCAAGACTTCTCCATCACAGTGGAGAACTCTACTGTAACCCCCTCCCTGACAGCCAAGAACCTTGGAGTGATCCTGGATAACCAACTATCCTGTGCGGAGAACATTGCAGCAACGGCTCGCTCCTGCAGATTCCTCCTCTACAACATCAGAAGGATACGACCATTCCTTACCAGAGAGGCAGCGCAACTCTTGATCCAGGCACTGGTCATCTCCCGCCTGGATTACTGCAATGCACTCCTGGCTGGGCTCCCCGCTTCAGCCATTAGACCTCTGCAGCTCATCCAGAATGCTGCTGCCCGGCTGGTATTCAACCTCCCCAAATACTCGCATGTCACCCCTCTCCTTCGCACCCTGCACTGGCTCCCGATAGCAGCTCGCATCAGATTCAAGACCCTGGTGCTTGCATACCAGGCAGCTAAAGGGACAGCCCCTGCCTACCTGAAGGAAATGGTAACCCCCCAAACCCCTGCCCGCTCACTCCGCTCCTCCACCTCGGCTGGCCGACTGGCCCCACCTCCTCTACACAGCAGTCGGGCTGCCCGATCACGTCTCTTCACAACACTGGCTCCCCGCTGGTGGAATGAGCTCCCCACGGCTGTCAGAACGGCAGAGTCACTACCCATCTTCCGTCATAGACTGAAGACCCATCTCTTCAGGTTACATCTTAACTGCTCCTCCTGAGACATCTTCCGACCCTCACCACTACGTCTCCTAAAGACACCCACTTTCCCCTCTACTGTGTCCCTAGGACATCTATTGCCCCCCTTGTACTGTTTCTCAGTTTCTCCAGTAGTAAAAAAAAAAAAAAAAAAAAAAAAAAAAAGTAGTAGTAAGAAGGAAAGTAGTAGAAGGCGATAATAGGGAGAAGGTTTCCTTCTATCAGTGGCCCCGGGCCCGAGCTAGAGTACTCTTCCTGCAACGAATGGTGGACTGCTGATTCACATGCTTAGTATTCAAATGTATTGATTGTAAGTCGCTTTGGAATAAGGCGTCTGCTAAATGCCAAAAATGTAAATGTAAATGTAACCAAAAGAAAAACGTTCCCTACCCCATTACACCACCTCCACCAGCTTGGACTGTTGACAGGTGTAATAAAGTGCTCAGTGAGTGTATGTAACTCATTTAAAAGTTCTAAAATGGATGTACCAATCCCAGATTGCCACTTTAATAACTTTACATATGAACCCTAGTAGCAGTGTGCCATTACGAACCCCTCATGTGGAGCAACTGATAAAGACATCATCAGTGCTTTTCCTAATTGTTAAAGTGGGAACTGACATGACACACGCCCTTCACCCTAAGACATCATCATCATCATACCAGGCGGCTGCTCTCTCTAGCCTACATCCTTCTTGTGCTCCGGCAAATTCCATATGGATTACCTATTAGGAGAAGGCCTTTAGAGGAACTGCAGCCGTTTGGTGTAAGTGCTCTATCATCAAGACGATCAGACACAGCCGAGTGTCGTTTTTTTATCGCCCTCATACCGCAGCCATCCCTCACTGAATAGAAGTAATGAATAAAGGTAGGTTGAGGTCAATTTTAATACGCTTACGATGCACAGAATGTATTCCCGGTCTCACTAGACGCCTTGCCTCTCGCAGAGAGCCTGGATACTTTGAATAACAATATAAAGGTCATACTATTTCTGTCAGGAATTGTTCTTAACGGCAAGCACGCACGAACATCTACGAGTCGGAGCGCAAATTGGATTTATGGCTAACTGCTGTTGAATTATTCAACCAGCAATCAAAGGGACATTTTGACGACTCAAACCCTTCACAAAGAACAACTTTTAATCAATAGGGTGTTTTTTTCCCGCGCCGTTAATAGAAAACGAGCGTTTCTGTTGCGTCTCTCAAACGCATCTCGAGGAATTGTATTCATCATCTCACAAATAACCCCAAGCTCTATTCTTACATTTTTCAATATTCTTAGAAAGAATATAAAGAAAGAGAAATCATCACCCACATTCAAAGTTGGATATTCTAAATGTCTTTAATGAACTCTCACCTAGCCCCGATGCTCTGTCAATTCAATGGTTAGCCAAGCCTTCACCACAATATAAAGAACACAGTACAGATCACTGTTGTCTTTTGGTTGTCAGTCAGTCTATGTTGTGACTGCTGCTGCAGGGATGTGCACTTTGCTCAAGAGCTGTGAGATGTGTACAGACCTGCAGGCATCTGTTCTGACCCCCCGCCATCCTCTTTCTGTTGAGCTGGACATCCTGCCATCCCATAATATAACCACTCTTCCCAGTCCCTGAGGGGTGTGTGTATGTGTGTGTGTGTGTGTGTGTGTGTGTGTGTGTTTGTGTGTGTGTGTGTGTGTCTCTCTCTCCTTTTCTCAGGCCTCTTCTGTTAATATAATTTAATGGGGCTTTTCTCTCTCTCTCCCTCTCTCTCTCTCTCTCTCTCTCTCTCTCTCTCTCTCTCTCTCTCTCTCTCTCTCTCTCTCTCTCTCTCTCTCTCTCTCTCTCTCTCTCTCTCTCTCTCTCTCTCTCTCTTTCTCTTTCTCTCTCTCTCTCTCTCTCTCTCTCTCTCTCTCTCTCTCTTTCATCTCTCTCTTTCTGAGGGAGCCTTCAAAAGCTCTCCTGTCTCTTACTGACAGCGTATCATGGGGTTATTCGTCTGAAGCAACACAATGCCTAACAACGTTCCTTCGCCGACCTCCCTCTCTCTCATCAGTGTCACACAAAATGAGAATATTAAACTCATAGAGATTATTAAATGAAGAACCTCTCGTCCTAGCCCGTCATACACAGAGAAGACAAAGCCTTGCCTTCAATGGAACTGTCATCCATCCTCTCCTTTCTACGCATTCAAAACGAGACGCTATCATTCACTGTTACGTTATTGTTGTGCGTATAGCCGACATAATAGATTTGCACTCATTGAAAACAGTATGAATCATTTTCTTAGAATACTGTCTTTTAAAATGAGGGAAAATAACAGCGTTATTCGTTTTATTCAACTTAATTAAACTGAATGAACCATTTGATCAGGTTTATCTGTGTAGTCTCGCCGTTCATGGGGACTTAAAAAGCCTAATGTGAGTGGAGCTAACAGAGTGGCTTCAAAGTGGGCTGTCTCCATCATTTCCAGCCAGTTACCGCCTCCAGTCATCCCCATCCCTTCCCCTCTCCATTTGCAAGGCTGGTTGCCTCTGACGACTCATTCAGGTTGATGCACAGTGACGCTTGGGGACAGTGATGCACAGAGACACTCCGCTGTCATTGAAAGACATGGTGCCAGGGTGGCATCGCTCGCCAAACGCCATGTCTCTGTCATTTTCGTCTCTCGGCTCTTAGCAGACGTATTCTTTCTCCCATCCATGTTCCAGATAGACAAGTCGGTTAGCCATGTCATCCCCGATAGCTAGGCCGATTCACGCGATTGTGAATTCTATCGCCCCTGTGAAGGTGGCTTTCAGAGGGTATCGTACAGGTGGATATATAGCCTCTGTAGTACTGACTTGATGAAGCTGTCTCCTTACGATGGTGCGTCTGCTCACTACACCATGAAATGAGCTCACCCAGCAGATATGAAGGAGGGAGAAAAATGCAATAGCTGATACTACCTGAACCCACACTGTCATGCAGTCTAGGGCCTTGGCATTGATGAAATGACATGCTAGGTGATGAAATTGCACAACAACAGAGGGGCTCTGAGCTGAGGCAAGGTTTCCACCGTTCTGTAATGGAAGCCCTTTGAACTTCAGAGAACATTCAGCATCAAACGTAGAGGAGAAGAGTACAAGGGGTCAAAAGAGGTCACATCTCGAATTAGATTAGATCACAGGAACTATTAATCGAGTTCTAAGAGACAAGAGAGGGAGTCCTCTATTCTTGCTGCAGCATGTTCTAGTATATTCAGGGGCTGCAGGATAATTCATTGGTTAGGAGAAAGAGGAAATGTGCGGAAGACTAATTATCATGCATTATCATGTTCTAGATAAATGAGCAGTGAGGATATGGCAACAAGCTGGTTTCTAAACTCACACACACACACACACACACACACACACACACACAAACAAACAAACCCAAACACACTGTTCTCTGGCTTCCCATGGAGAAACTCACTGGATCATGTCTTGGAAAGCTGTTCTTAGAAACCGTTTCCAATGACAACTGATATTATTATGAAGAATTTTAATTGAACAGGGACAATGTAACAACAAAACAGAGGTCAGGACCTAGCCGTTTCCATACAGGAACATCGCAATAATGATCAGACACGGTGCTTTCGGACCTATGAGGTCAGATACATTTGAAAGCAATGGGGCAGAAAGTAAACGTTTAGAGAGTAGAAGCTCTCTAACGATTCACAGGATCAAATGCTTTTTGCTAATCAGTGGAATGATTAGCTCTGAAGACAAATTGCATGGGTTGTAAATGAAGAATAACTACTCAAGTGATCAGGCAATTGCTCAGTGGCTACCCTCTCTGCAGCCTTTGAAATGATTGGCAAAACACTAACAACAGCTGACTTCCATTCCTTCGAGTAGATACCTCGGTTTTATGGAGAAATTAGACAGATGTGTTATTCGTAATGTTAAAATATCAACGGCATTTGAACACCCATTATCATACCCCATACACATACTTTGGCTTTCAACTAGAAACATTGAACAGAACAGAGGACACAGCTGTTCTATATCGCAACACAACAGCACCATGTACAGATAATGATCTTTGTAATAACAGTAGCAATCATCGTCGTTGCCCTCTAGCAGTCCGACGCCTATGAGTAGAAGCACCATGGCAAAGCGTCAACTCAAACACGGCTGTAATTGACTGGAAAACCGTGGCTGGCCCGTCTCTGCAGCCAATCCTAGTGGATATCTAGTTTCCCTGGTGACCGTGTTCTGTTTGTGGTTGGATTGTTTGCTTTTTTCTTTCTCCCTTTCCCTCGTTATGGCCAGCTGTTGTAACCTTTCGCAGAAGCACAGTGGGTGTATCATCAGCAGCCCTACACTGGCAGAGAGATGAGGCCATCAGTTCACGACCTGCCAGCACCAGTCTCCCCAGTCTCTGCCTGACACCCAGACCAGGACACTGTCATCCTGCTGCCAGTGACAGCGTCAGCCCCCCCCCCCCCCCCGTCCCATTCCCTTCAGTACATCAGAGGCTGGTGGAGGTAGATATCGGAGGACATGGCTCATTGTAATGCATGGAAGGAAAGAGGAATGGTATCAAACAGACTGTTATATGAACAGTCACAGTCAAGAGTATGGATATGGTAATTGTGGGGAGCATGGCGCATTCTGGCCTGCAGGTGAAGCCAGACTGTGGTGGAGTGTGGATGGTGGAGCTGATTGACATAGGAGTCCTCAATCAGACTCGTCATCCAGATGGTCTTTTTAACCTGTGTGTGTTTGTTCCCCGGGACAGTGGACGAGGTGGGGAAAGCCTGCCGAGAGACAGAGAGAAAGCGACGTAGCGACGGCCGAGCGGGAGGGTCCCGGGAGGGAGAGAGCGAGAGAGCGGTGCTGTCATTATTATTATTTGAAAGACTTTGATTAACTCAGAATCTGTCAGCACACCTGCGTAGGGGTGCTGAGCTAAGCAGTAACTCAATAAACGGGCAACGCCAAGTCTGTTTCTCTGTGTCGACCTCCCTCTGTGCCTCGAATACAGTGATCAAATACTGTTGCTACTGTCATCCATTGCCCTAACTGTTCCGATTAATTCCGTCTATATACGGATGCCTATAGGCGTAGTGCCTCGATCAATATTGGCAGTCTACGCTTTTGTGCGCAATGCATTCCCTAGCTTTTCATTTCTATCACTTGTTTGCTGATGTTGACAGCAGGTTATGGCAGAGAGAGCTTTTTTGGATCCACACCCTAGAAAGTCTACAACCCCTAGATTTTAATGAGGATTTCGACACGAGTGTCGTGCTATGAATAAATTACTTTAGACACTAAATGTTCTATGCTATGATGGCTACTGCCTGATGCTTGCATGTTGTAGCATTTCTCTGTAGCAAAATAGTTTTTTGTTCTGTATGTATTGTATACTGTATGTACATATATTGTAAATATTTGATGTATTTTGGTGTTTCTTGTCTCATGAACACTTGTGTATATATTTTTGTAGTCCATTAACTCTAGGACTACAATTCCCTTGAGGCCTAGCCACTAGGTGAAATATTTGACACAGGTGTTGTGCATTGGCTAATCAAGTGACGTTGTTTGAACCCTATACCACTGCATTTACATGTCTGCTTTATGCTTGAAGAAGGTCTATGACCGAAATCTCGCAATAAACTTTTTTTTATTATAGTTTTTTGCACAGAGAGTGGATGCTGCTTTTTTGCACTCTATTTCATCCTCTTCAGCTCCAGCACCTTAGCTAAGTCGGATCACAGATGAGCAGTGGTATTTTCACTATTTTAACACGTGTTTGCTTGAGAAAATAGTGCCCTTTTTAGGAGGGGTACATTCAGATAACAATAGAAAATACCACTTTCAGATGTTTCAAAGAGGCCCATAAGTGTTCTCTGACCCGTGGTCCAATCGCCTTGGCTGCCAGGGCAGGATGGGGTAGGTAGAGGATGACCAGGGTCAGATGACTCACCTCTCTAATGGCTGTGCAGAACTCACTCTGCAGCACCTTCTTCAGGGACTGCAACTTGTGACCCGGGACGTCCCCAGACTCCTGCAGCTTCTCCAGCAGCTCGATCGCCCTGGCTACATCTAACATAACCCAGAAAAATAGCAGAGAGAGAGATAACAGAGAGAGAACAGGGAGAGACACACAGAGAGAGAGAAAGAGAGAGAGAGAGAGCCCAAGAGAGAGAGGGTGAGAAAGGGAGAGAAAAAAAAAGGCCCGTTAAATTACATTAACAGTAGAGCCTTGAGAAAGACACAGGAGCGAATCGATAGGTAGGATAATGGAAATAGACTCAGTCAAGGCCAAGGGGAGGAAGGGAGAGAGAGAGAAAGCAATCACTCCATGGTTTGCATTAGCCAGCTACAATTCCTGCATGAGAAATAGGGGGGTGGACTCTGAGGAAGGGCATGCTTCAGTTCAAAGGTAGTGTTCCTGGTGAGAGAGGCAACCGGTAGGTATTAGAGCCTTTTTAAACAAGCCCATTATGCCCTGAGTTGAAGGCTGTGAAGGCAGTGTCGAGCATGCTCTCCGCCCCTAATTACCATCCCCTGAATAAGGCCAGGAAGTGTGTCTGATTAATTCCTTGGCCCTAGAGACCAGCACCGGGAAATAGAAAACAAGCCTAGCAGGGAACATACTGTATACGCTGCAAGGAGAGAGGAGGGCGTTATGTGCTCCATCAGGAGGTTAGTTGTTTCAAAAAATGAACAAATGAAAACAGAATAGGTCGATAAAGTGTACTTGGCAAACCACTTTATTCCCATAAGGCAGTGCAAAGGCCAAATAATACAGTTTTGAAATCACAGAGTTACTTGAAAAAGGTCAAATCATCAGTGATTATATACTGCGACAACCCTCTCACGAGGACCAGGGGAATATGCACACACCAGAGTAAGTAAGTAAGTAAGTAAGTAAGTAAGTAAGTAAGTAAAGCTTTATTTATATAGCGCCTTTCGTACATGAAATGCAACTCAAAGCACGAGAGATGAGCTAGAGAGATGAGGAGACAGAGAGCGGCCACGGAAACCTTGGAATCTTAGGAGAGGAGGGGCACTGCCCACTCAAAGGAACGACCTTTACTGCCGTAAAGTTCAGCTGCCCTCTGACCACTCTGCCCAGGGGTCCGGGGTGCTTTCCCTGGTGCTGAACCCCCGGCTCAGGGGTGGTGGTGAGAGGGATGTCACAATACACATACACATACCCATTGCACGGCCAAGTCAATGTCAATAACGGCACTTGAAAATATATGGCGATATGAGATGTTATGTATTTAATGAAATCCAAAACAAAAGTTAAAAGATGAAGACTTATTAGCCCCATTCACACCGGACCCAGGTCATTCCTAGATAATACCCTGATCAAGTTCAGCGTGAACGGGTCGAACTACCAATTTTTGGACCGGGAGACATAGAACAGTACATCATAATTGGCACTACAGGTCGATCATCTTACTGGTCCAGCTCTAAACCAGCTATAATAGGAACTGTTGTATTTCCTTGACCTTGTATTGTATATGTCTTTCCTTGTTGTAAACCCAATGACCTTAGATGTAAGACGCTACTGCCCTTAAATGGTTATAGCAACAAACACCAACCCACCTTGAAAACGGACAGACTTGAGACTCAACTTCATTTACCTGAATACAGCTGTTTGATACTTAATAATGCTTTTTAAGCTAAAAACATTTCACTTGATATAGGCAGTGCTGCATTCTATTTCAGAAAGGGGACAGTGTTTACACATGGATTGCAGTGCATTAAAATGGTGATCTATATCTTATTTAGGAAATACAACAGTTATATAAACACTACACATTACATGCCACTTCTGCATTAGGTTCCTATTATAGCTGGTTCAGAACTGGACAACAGCCATAAAATGGTTACCTTATTGTTCCATTCCAGAGCATTAGATGTCTATGACATCAGCCTATCTGTTGTTGGTATTGTCTATCTACGGTGCTAACCACCTTAGCTCCTACTGTAGTAATTCGATTGTTAAGTTGTGACGTGTTTCCGGGTCCAAAGTTGGCTGAGGCGCTGTCTTCGAAATGCCTCAGTAATTATAATAATAAATTATATTTATATAGCGCTTTTCCGAGGCTCAAAGACGCTGACAATATGGGGAAAACAGGAAAGTGCTGTGTCACTTGTTGTATGAATAGATCCGAGTCTAAAACATTACATTTACATTTTTGGCATTTAGCAGACGCCTTATTCCAAAGCGACTTACAATCAATACATTTGAATACTAAGCATGCGAATCAGCAGTCCACTATTCGTTGCAGGAAGAGTACTCTAGCTCGGGCCCGGGGCCACTGATAGAAGGAAAAACCTTCTCCCTATTATCGCCTTCTACTACTACTTTTTTTTTTTTTTTTTTTTATATTACTGGAGAAACTGAGAAACAGTACAAGGGGGGCAATAGAAGTTCTTAGGGACACAGTAGAGGGGAAAGCGGGTGTCTTTAGGAGACGTAGTGGTGAGGGTCAGAAGATGTCTCAGGAGGAGCAGTTAAGATGTAGCCTGAAGAGATGGGTCTTCAGTCTACGACGGAAGATGGGTAGTGACTCTGCCGTTCTGACAGCCGTGGGGAGCTCATTCCACCAGCGGGGAGCCAGTGTTGTGAAGAGACGTGATCGGGCAGCCCGACTGCTGTGTAGAGGAGGTGGGGCCAGTCGGCCAGCCGAGGTGGAGGAACGGAGTGAGCGGGCAGGGGTTTGGGGGGTTACCATTTCCTTCAGGTAGGCAGGGGCTGTCCCTTTAGCTGCCTGGTATGCAAGCACCAGGGTCTTGAATCTGATGCGAGCTGCTATCGGGAGCCAGTGCAGGGTGCGAAGGAGAGGGGTGACATGCGAGTATTTGGGGAGGTTGAATACCAGCCGGGCAGCAGCATTCTGGATGAGCTGCAGGGGTCTAATGGCTGAAGCGGGGAGCCCAGCCAGGAGTACATTGCAGTAATCCAGGCGGGAGATGACCAGTGCCTGGGTCAAGAGTTGCGTTGCCTCTCTGGTAAGGAATGGTCGTATCCTTCTGATGTTGTAGAGGAGGAATCTGCAGGAGCGAGCCGTTGCTGCAATGTTCTCCGCACAGGATAGTCGGTTATCCAGGATCACTCCAAGGTTCTTGGCTGTCAGGGAGGGGGTTACAGTAGAGTTCTCCACTGTGATGGAGAAGTCTTGGAGAGGGCAGGCTTTCCCGGGGATGAAGAGGAGCTCGGTCTTGTTAAGATTGAGCTTGAGATGGTGGTCAGCCATCCAAGTTGAAATGTCAGCGAGACATGCTGAGGTACGGGTTGCCACGTGTACATCAGACGGGGGGAAGGACAGGAAGAGTTGAGTGTCGTCTGCGTAGCTGTGGTAGGAGAGCCCATGTGAAGAGATTACCGAGCCAAGAGACTTGGTGTAGAGGGAGAAGAGTAGGGGCCCTAGGACGGAACCCTGGGGAACTCCAGTGGAGAGGGTTCGTGGAGAAGATAGCGATTCTCTCCAGGTCACCTGGTAGGAGCGGCCCGCCAGGTAGGAAGAAAACCAGGAGTGTGCGGTGCCAGAGATGCCCAGGTCTGAGAGGATGGAGAGAAGGATCTGGTGATTGACTGTGTCGAAGGCAGCAGACAGGTCAAGGAGAATGAGAACAGAGGAGAGGGAGGAAGCTTGGGCAGAGTGGAGGGCTTCCGTGACAGCAAGGAGCGCAGTCTCAGTGGAATGCCCAGCCTTGAAGCCGGATTGGTGGGGGTCTAAGTGATCCATCTTCCGGAGATAGTCAGTCAGTTGTTTAGATGCCGCGCGTTCAAGGGTTTTGGATTCTTGAGGAGAAGGGTAGGTTTCTTGAGGAGAGGCTTGACTCTGGCTATTTTGAAGGCCGCTGGGACAGATCCAGTGGATAGGGAGGAGTTGATTAGGGTGGTAAGGTAAGGAAGGATGTCGGCGGAAATGGATTGGAGAAGAGGGGAGGGGATGGGGTCAAGAGGGCATGTGGTTGCCCGCTTTGATGTGATAAGTGTGAGAATCTCATCGGGGGAGAGGGGGGAAAAAGATGACAATCCAGAGATCGAGTGTCGAGGAGAGAGTTTGGAAGGGGTGTTAGCATTGTTAGTGGGAACAGTGTTAGCATTGTTAGTGGGAGGAGGGAGCGGTGGGGGGAGAAAGGTGGTGCTGATGTCGTCCACCTTTTTTTCAAAGTAGGTGACAAAGTCATCGGCGGACAGGGAGGAAGGAGGAGGGGGAGGAGGTGGATTAAGGAGTGAAGAGAAAGTGGAGAACAGTTTTCTAGGATTAGAGGCAGAAGAATGTATTTTTGAATGATAGTAGGATGTTTTAGCAGCTGATGCCGAGGAGGCGTAGTTGGCAAGGAGAGAGTGATAGAACAATTGAACTGTCATTCTACCCCTGTAGTACACTGGTACTCTGGTGCGGGGAATTTCTGGTTTGGACCCGGAAATTGCTAAACGTCACGCATGACGTCAGACTTAACAACCGAATTCCCAGGTGGAGTTGGGTGTGAACGGGGGCTGACAGCGACCTGGGTCCTGGGTCAGTGTTATGTAAACAGTCATATACAAACGCGTACGTTTGTCCTTCTTCTGTTATCAGAATATCACAGAAGGATGAACTTAGAACTAACAAAAATAACTATTTCTATACCAGTTCACTGCAATAATACCTCTGTGGATTGCATCGATTTAGGTGAAATAGTGGGGCCGCAAATTGCTACGAGGCTTGGTTACTGCACTATAAGAACAGTGCAATGAGTATTCAATTGGCATAGCACGCTTGGCCCGGGCTGGGAGTTGTCAGGGAAATCTACAAGGCATTAATCACCCAAACTCTACTCAGCAGCTCCCCCGCTATTGATAGCCAAGTGTTGTGTTCTACAAATCATGTTTTTCTCCAATGACGGAGTGTTCTGTATGAGATAGGGAGGATCACTACAGGATGTTCTCTTTCCTGTCAGGAATCAGGATCAGGTATTAAAACCTTGGTGCCCTCGTGGAAAGCCTGACAGGTTTGCAGAGTTAGAGCTCTTGGGAGGATAAAGGGACACCAAAAACTGGTGTCACCTGGTGTTTTTTTATTTATTTTTTTATAAACATTTTTATTTGATGAGAAGCATGAGTAAAGAACAGAGTTAACATTTACCGGTTTGCATTCACCATTCTTTTCACTTTTTCTTTTCCCCCACCCATCCTCCCGTCCCACCCCACCCCCCACAACGACAACAGAAAAGGAAAAAGAAACAAAAAAAACCGAACGACAACACACATAAACAAACACATAAACAAACACAAAAACCAATGCAATAATATTGACAATGAAATGATCTGTGAATAGCTTGAGGAAAACGAATATAAATGCAATGAAGTAAATTAAATAAAGTAAAAGTTAAAAAAATCTCTGCTTCAGCTTATGTGTATTAGCCATGGAGTTCAGGGGTGAATTAATCGGGGGTCCGCAGCCAACTGATAATACATATGAAAACTTAATTGATCAGTCAGGGGGAAGAACAGATAACCCATTAAAATAGGAGACAAAGGGTTGCCACTTTTTGTTCCTGGTGTTTCTAAACTCCGGTAGAGGAGGGGACCCACAGGGTGTGTGTGCGTGTGTGTGTGTGTGTGTGTGTGTGTGTGTGTGTGTGTGTTTCATTTGTTGAAACCGAAGGGTTGTGATTACTGTGGGGGCTGGAACAAAAACACTAACTGTGAGTGTGGGTGCACTGCAGACATGGGAGTAGATGTAGGACTACAGTAGGCTGCGTTACCTTTTCAACGAGGCTCTGTCTAGACGCTAATGCAGTAAGTACCACCCTGTTCCATTCGCTAATGGTTTTCAGTGAAATAATGGCGTCCATGAGCAAGGTGAATGAGATATGTCTCTCTGTGTTACCTGATAAAACCAAGTTTGCGCTGCGGCTGCACTAATGACCAGCCAGTAATGTGTTGGTATTGTTCCAAGCAGCTACAGTAAAGCACCTGATGGTAGCTTTCTAAACGTTCAGGTCTCATTATACGAAGGTCAGGGCCCGACGAGGACAGAGTTTCTGAATTCTCATTTGCTCTCATTCGCTCGTTAGCACCATTTCCTTTATCCACATCAAGGGCTTTGACTACGCCAGCAACGTCGAGACGTGCTTCAAGGATTATGAATGATTGCTAAAACATCCTTGTGTTTTTTGTGGTCCTTTTGATACTTCAAAGTTGTACTTGCTGATCATGGAATGTTCTATCACTTTCTCTCACCCGTTAAACTTTTCAAGTGAAAACGTAGGTGTCAGTTAAACAGAAATAATAGAACGAATCCTTTTAATCGAACGAGGTGAAGTTATTTAGAATTTATTTAGTTTGGAGGTGACTGAGTCCACAGACAAATGACCACTTAGAAAGAAACTCCTCATTGAAGTCGCCGCTCCAGGGAATGCAATCCGGCTAAGAGTCTCGAAACAAATTACAAGAGGTCAAAGCAATCATTTCGGCCTCATTTAGCCAATCATTTTGGTCAACAACTTCCAAAATACTCCCTAAAGAGCCCTAAATGTCATATCCAAACTCTCCTATTCAGAGTGTGTGGAAGAATACTGTCAACACAAACACGGAACAGGGATTGCTACCAGTACTGGAGCCATCTGGAGCACTGTGAGAAGTTCAAGTGCTGCTGGGTCTGTGGGCTGCGGGGCCTGTGAGTGACGTGATCTGTGGGCAGCTGTAATAACCCCATCCAGCCCCGTGGTGGTCTGATCTAATGCCGTGACTCCCTAGTGCTTCCTGAGTTATTATAGAGGTAATGAAACGCCTGTCACCCTCTAAAACTGTTGCATTTCATTGGCTCCATCGTGGGATTAATCTCCCTTATCATCCGGACCACTTCCCATCTCATTACCGTTGGGATGGATTTCGAGCTAACACTTTGTGTCATATTGACTGCGTTGTACATGCCCACCGTATTCCGATTAAGGTGTTTACGTCACAATATTCAGATTCGAACAGGTATGCCAGGGTTCTTAATCGGAATATTGCCGAATCGGAATATGGCCTTAATCGGGTTCGGTACGTGTTTACCTGACTCTTGCCCCATTTGAATATTGAGCATATTGCCGATTAATACAGGAATATGGTGTGCATGTAGAAGCAGTCAGTGTGTCAAATATTTTGTGCCAACCAGTCATTGTGTCATATTTCTTCCTGTGGACAAGTTTGTGGCGATTCTTATTAACTTGGGGGGGTGGAATCATTGGACAGAATGTCTATCAGAAATTCTTTCAGAATTGTTGCCATAGCAGCACCCACAGTTATAACCCCCTACTCAGGCTTTAGCTACACTCAGCAGTATCCACCTTTCTACTCTGTTTCACAGGGAATTGAAGAACTGCATCCATTTTAAAGGAGAGCTATGTCAGGCATTTTCCTGCTGAAATTGTGTATTTTGTATACATTAGATGGAATGAGACATCCGATAGTTCCCTCCATTTGTGATCTGGGGTTATAATACCCTGGGGGATTAAGGTTTGCTCAGCAGTGGAGGCTGGTGATTTGTGGTTCATGACAAACCAACTCAGATGACTGCTGGGATCCGGAGTTGCTAGTTGTTATGGCGCATCTGCTGAAACGACTCCCATATACACGGCCTGCACTAAAATGACTTGTCGCCTCAAATCACTCTATTGAGCCCCATTACCTTGAAGACCGACTGAGCAGCTGTGCGATCCTACAGAACTAGATCAATGATATAGGCGATGTAGAAACATCTAGTGTCTCCAAAACCGTATGCTGAGCTATACGACTGGCATGATAAAACACACTCACAACAAACAAACAACAAAAAAACAAAAGGCTCTGAGAGCTTAGCTCAGCGGTGTACGGCACAAAGAAACCCCTCACCGCCCACATGCCCAACATGTCACCGAGCAGGTCTATGAATAACTACAGCTAGAGGGAAACAACACACAGGAAAACATGATCCCGCCCTTCACTAACTAACTAAATGTCCCCAAGCCATTTGAGAGGTGCTGTGAGGAGCATGCATGGAAGGGCTTCATTAAGGCATCACAGATGTTGTGCATGCTTAGTGAGGCCCGTGGAAACCAGCAGCCCTGCACTGCTCACTGTTCTCCTCCTAAGTTCTCCTCATCGTTGAGATGATTTTGTTGATTTGAAACCTTTGGAACCTCTGGACCTTCTGGCAGGCTCCGGAAGGCTCTGGAACTCAATTCTGGGAATACAGTCATCTAGCAGTGGTTTATTGTACTGTATAGTATATATATATACTAGAGGGTAGTGGTGGTCTAGTCTAGTGGATAGTGAGTTGGACTTGGGATCGGAAGGTTGTGAGTTCAAATCCCGCCTGAAGCCACACCACTACTAGTGTGCCCTTGGGTAAGGCACTTAGCCCTCAGTTACTCCAGGGGGAATGTCCCTGTAATTCGTAATTGTAAGTCGCTTTGGATAAAAGCGTCTGCTAAATGGCAAAATTAATTAATTAAAATATATATATATATATATATATATATATATATATACTGTATATAGTCTCTCGTGAGACTTCACTTCACCAACTTCAACGATGCTCAGGGAGTCCAGATGTGTGTGCAACATCTGTTAGACTCACTCCTCCCCTCCCCCCGAAAATATTTTCAGAGATATTACTCATCAGCTTTGACGTGTACAGCAGTGGGTCAGTTTGACCATATTTTTAGCACATCTGCAAAGCTCCAGCACGTCATCCAATTAAGCCCCTTTCGCTGATTATTTTTGACAGACTTATTTATAAGGAAAGAGAAAGCTGGCCTCAAGTTGCTACTCCTGCTGTTGATTGAGCATACTAATGGTATGAGTGATGGCGAGCAGGAGATGACTCATGCACTAGTCCACAGTGCAGGAAATACAAAAGAAAATGATAGGTTAGGAACATAAAATAGCAAAAACTCACATTTCTGAATCTATGAGGTTGTTATAGACATGTCCGCTAGTTTAAAACCAGCCAGGTATTTAACACCACTAGTAGTGGATATCAGACAGGTGAGGCAGCCATTGGGCAGTGTCATGCAGAGTGATACTGCCTGCCAAAAACCCTAACCCTAACCCTAACCCTAAGGTCAACATCTTGTACCGCACTTATCATTTGAACACGGTCATTAGCGCTCCCTGATGATAAGATCAGATGAGACAGCCTTCTACTTATTCACCATGTTCCCTTCAAACAACCACATTTGACCAGGTAATGGCATGTCTCAATATCTAAACGTTTCTAATTACAAGAACACAGTAAAACAAAATCACAATGATGACCTGGCCAACTGCAATACAGTATACAGTATATGTTACGGTACATGTGGGAAATCGGTACATGTGGGAAAACTAGGGTTAGGGTTAGGTGCTAGGGTGCTACGGTTAGGGTTAGGGTTAGGGGTAAGGTTAGGGTTAGGGTTAGGGTTAGACATGCCAGCATGTACCAAGTCGACGTAGCACCTAACCCTAACCCTAGTTTTCCCCACATGTACCGTATTCCCACATGTACCGTAACATATAGATATATATAAGGAAAAGTACAAAGCTTGTCTGTCTGTCTGTCTGTCTGTCTCACTGTCTCTCTGTCTGCCTGCCTGAATCTAAAAACCTTCATATTTTGCACCAGTTATGATTAAACACAAACACTTCTATCAATGTCTTTTTTCCATTAACTATTGTGTTATTAAATGATTTATCTATTTACTTCTTTATTCATTGTAATTTTTATTTTCTTACTATGCTCCTCTTGCTGTATTTTTAAATAATGTATGTAAAGCACTTTGAATTGCCCCTGTTGTATGAAATGTGCCATACAAATAAACTTACCTTGCCTTGCCCTGCCTGCCTGCCTGCTTGCCTGTCTGTCTGTCTGCCTGCCTGCCTGCCTGCCTGCCTGCCTGCCTGCCTGCCTGCCTGTCTGTCTGCTCTGTCTGTCTGTCTGTCTGTCTGTCTGTCTGTCTGTCTGTCTGTCTGTCTGTCTGTCTGTCTATCTGCCTGCCTGCCTGCCTGCGGATGGATGGGTGCGTGTGTGCGTGTGTGTGTGTGTGTGTGTGTGCGTGCGTGCGTGCGTGCGTGCGTGTGTATGTATGTATGTATGTATGTATGTATGTATGTATGTATGAATGTATTATGTATGTATGTATGAATGTATTATGTATGTATGTATGTATGTATGTATGTGTGTATGTATGTGTGTACACTATATGTTCTATGTTCCTCAAATTGTTAGATACCTTGATCAAATACATTGCTAATGTTTGGTGGTGACTGACCTTCAAATGATCAGTTGCATTGTGTCACAGCTCTGAGCTCAGTTACCCCGGCACCACTTTGATGACAGGATTTAATAATACGGCCATCATTCCAAATATTATGCGTCATAATGCAAGGAGGACAACGCAGGCTGTTTGCAGTGCTGCTGAAACAGTGCAGCAGTATGACTAACAAAGGCCACCCTCCACATTCACAAATGAAGACAAAATCATCAAGTCAACTACCGACAATGTCACAGACACAAGCAAAGAAGACCTCAGCGGTTGTGTAAGGTTCCAAAACATTATTTTGAGTTGTGCGCACAAACACACACACACACACACACACACACACACACACACACACACGACACATACCATACTGGGCAGTGCTCCAACATATTTCTGTTTAATTAGTCCGATGATAATGAAGGGCATAGCTGATTCTGATATATTTTCTAATATATTTAACGGCGTGCAATTTCAGCAAAACGCACGGGGCAAATAAACACGTCCAATTAACCGCCTTGGCTCATTAAGTCACGGAAATGTCGTTTATTGAAAGAGGAGTGCTATGCAAATATTGGGGCTCCAGCTTCTCCTAAAAGCTACTTCACAAGGGCTGCCAAACCCCCACTATGAAACACCTTTTTAGTTGAATGACAGACAGCCTAGCGTCGACCAATGCTCCCTACATGTTCTTAGAGAACAGTGAGCCGTGAGAGTTACTACGTAGCCGGATGTTTTGACATGCCACAATAAATCGCCCGGGAGAGAGAGGCTTACCTTGGCATCTGCCACGGCCCTACAGGACCTCTGTACCCTGCTGAAACTCAGACTACAATGAAAACATCCGCTGGTCTCCATTATGTCATCCATACTCTGGACAGCAGAAGCTTGCCAGGCACTAGGCCCCGCGTCCACAACAGGAGGGCTTTTTCAAGTGGACACACCTCACTTAATCAATCCCCTCTCTCAGCACTAATTGGCCCTACTGTGACATTCTTGATGATCGAGGGCAAATAAATCACTCCGATAGGTTAATGGCTCCTGGGGGGGGGGGGGGGGGGGGGCAGGGGTGTGTGTGGAGGGGGGGGTTGTGGGAAAGGCAGACATAGATGACACCACACTTGTCTCCGTTAGCCTGACTGATTACTTGGAGAAAGTCCATCTCAGACAAATTACCCAGTGAACTTTTCCTTTTTAATGCATGCCAAATTAGTGCTTGGGATGGAGAAGTGTCCAACTCTTAGCAGCCTCTCTGTTGATTACAACGCTGGGTTTTCACCTCCCTTGTGATCGCTCAAGTCTGTTATTACCCAAAGCAAAGGTGCAGGACAAGATCAATGGTTTTGGCTATTGACAACAAACGAACCATGACCTCTGGGAGCAAAGCAAGGACGACCTACAGACTAACTTTGTTGTCATGGGGTTTCATTTTGGGGAATAACCTAGGCCTCTAATCTCTCATCAAGACCACTACATGACATGACCAAGAAAATGTGTGGGGGCCCTATTATGACATGTAATATAACTAGGGCCGGCAGATTTGAATGTCAGGTTACATGGCCAGGAAAAACCTCACTACTTATAACCAAAGGTTAAAGGAAATGTACATAATGATTGGCATAAGTCTTAAATTCTGCCAGCTATTATGAGCGAGTTTTATACCTCTTGATATTGTTTATTCCTTGTGTTCCCTTGTGAAAAGACGACAACAAACATAATCCTGTTAGGAAATCAGTTGCTGGCCATTTGCAGTTGCTGGACATTTATTGTGGACATTAATCCATGCAAGGAAAGCATTTAAGCAAAGTATCGACTTCCACATGTACTGTATAGCTACTGAGGACCGGCATCTAATTAATGGACCCACTTAACTTACAGGCTACGAGGAAACCTACAGTATTTAGGCTGCAGGACTGCAACAGGAGTTTTACAACACAGCTCAATCAGTGGAATAATATGTATTCGGCTCACAACAGCATTTCGCCACCAGAAAACACCTGTCAGGGTGACGTCTCTCCTATTTCAAAGTGACAACAGCCTGACATCATGGCACACAGAGGATGACACACAGTCAATCATTCAGATGATGATAACTCAGACAAACAGATAATGATAACCATTGTCTAATCAGAATTGAGGACAATTCCATTTGGAATTCCTGTCAACTGGATGTTGGACAAAACATCATTTCTCTACAGCGATGCAAGTCAGTTCTGGAAGTGAGTGAGATTTGATGTGATCAGTAAGGAGGATTAAACACAGGTACTTGCTGGAGCTGTTGATTATCTGAGGAATTTCACGACACAATAGCAGGAAGAGTCTCCCATCTCCTTTGTGTGTGTGTGTGTGTGTGTGTGTGTGTGTGTGTGTGTGTGTGTGTGTATGTGTGTGTGTGTGTGTGTGTGTGTGTGTGTGTGTGTGTGTGTGCGTGTGTATGTGTGTGTGCATATGTTTGTGTAACAAACTCTCCTAACACTTCCTGCTCTCAACAAAGGAAAGTGATCTTTTCATCAGTAATTACAGTGATTCCTCACAAGTGGAGCAGCTGATATAGATTCTACCCTGTTGCCTCTTTGCACTGACTATGACAACTCCTATGAAACAACCATGATGATTACTGTTTAAATGGCCACAGCTGCAGGACAGTGAGGGCAGCAGGAACATGCGAATAGGGAACAGTCACTTGAATGCATTGTTCTCTCTGCCTCACTGCCTCTACACATGCTCACACCCAAATGGCAGAGTCAATACTGCCATTTATCTGAGGAGAAAAACTATTTGGCACACTGTCATTATAGCGAACATGTTTAGAATTGATATGCCAGAAGTGACCCTTGCCAAGATCACTGTGTTGAAACCCTTACACTGTAAGTGGTGGGAGGAAATTGAGTGGGACCACTTGTTTGTTACATATAGGCCTATATTATATTATATTATATAGTTTCCCCCATACACTCCGTATTCAAGCCCATATCAGTGGAGACTATCGACTGATTTAGAGCACCTATCGGTTGCTAAAATCACGCCTCAAAGAACACATTTCCCCCAGAGCATTATTTGTAGACAAGTGTTACGAGTCAATATAAGGATATGGACGGGGATTATGGAGAACATGGAAACTGTTATATGATTAGATGGATTGGCCATAAAGCTTCTGTTGATGATCACATCGTTTTGTAAATGAGGAAATGATTCATTTATTTATTTATTTGTCATTTTTCCACGATGGCCTGATCATTTTCTCGTCTCGGGATTCCTCATTTACAAATGAGTGATTTAGCAATCAGTCAAAGACGCATGCCCATTTTACTTGGCACGAATGCCAAAGGTATCCCCTTTCTCTATTTATAACACCATCCCGTTCCGTTTATGTGACGCTTGTAGCCTGTAGCCGATTTCAACACCAAATTAATTTTGCGCTCTGAATATTAACAAATAACATGTTCATAATGTAGCCTACACAATTCATATTTTCACCATGCTTTTTGAATAATGTAATAAAACAATAGCGGCCAGATGTTAGACAAGAAATAATAGACAAGTGCTGTGACGGGGGGGAGGGGGTGACCAATGACAGTCGCTTGATAACTACATGGTTTTAATGTTAAAATCTGAGGGTTGCGCTAATAACATAATCTGTTGTCACATGACTTTTATCTGCTTCCATCCGTAGTCATTAGAATTATACGCCACAGTAGAGAAAAGCATTGTCACCTGAGGAACGCGGGATGTTATTGCAACTCTAAAATACGACGTAGGTGATATGGCACCGGGATCCTTTTGTTCAATTCTGAACCGTTATGTCGCACAACGATGTTATTCTTTACCGCCAACAGGTACACCTGTATTGGTAGCCTACCTGTATACCCTTACAGTAGAAGTGTTCAATGTCCAAATCACCTCTCTGCTGTATACAAATAAAACCAAACGTATCTGAGTGATCCAAAAAGTTGTCTAGTTTTCGGAGAACACGCTTTTTCACGTAGGGTAATTACAGAATTCCGTCCAACATTCTCAATTATTAGATAAAAAAAAGGATTGCGATTATTACACTGGGCTAATATAGAAACACACACAAGCTATTCATAACCAGTAGGGTTGAGTGATGTGCCTTCAAATCCAATGTATTGTAAACATTTGAGTGGAACAGTCGTTTTTTAAAATAACAATCTGCACAACAGGCGCACCAAACGGGTAGCCCGTCTGACACGTTATTCCTAAACAGTAGACATATAGGCTAGGTACTCTACCGTTATCCGACGAGAGAAATGAGCGGACGAATCGTGTACACGTCTACACGAAAGCCTGCGATAGTTTAAAATGATAATCAATTTTGCCATTGAATTGAGCTCAAGTTCAAGAAAAAACGAATGCGACGTTTTGCGCGTCTTACCTCGATCCAGAGTGAGCGGTTGGACTTGGACCACTACTGTCGCCATGACTGCTGCTGTTATGGGAGATAGAGCGACTACAGTATCTATCTGCAGCATCAGACGCAACTCAAGCTGAGCGGGCGAGGGAGAGTACAGACTCTACAGAGCCCCGTCGGTGGGAGTGGCTGGGAGGGAGGGAGAGTACAGAGCCCCGTCGGTGGGAGTGGCTGGGAGGGAGGGAGAGTACAGAGCCCCGTCGGTGGGAGTGGCTGGGAGGGAGGGAGAGTACAGAGCCCCGTCGGTGGGAGTGGCTGGGAGGGAGGGAGAGTACAGAGCCCCCCGTCGGTGGGAGTGGCTGGGGGGGAGAGAGAGTACAGAGCCCCGTCGGTGGGAGTGGCTGGGAGGGAGGGAGAGTACAGAGCCCCGTCGGTGGGAGTGGCTGGGAGGGAGGGAGAGTACAGAGCCCCCCGTCGGTGGGAGTGTCTGGGAGGGAGAGTACAGAGCCCCCCGTCGGTGGGAGTGGCTGGGAGGGAGGGAGGGAGAGAGAGGATTACCTCCCGCTCGCCGCCCTCACAGTCCGACTGACCCAATGGTCCTGTCAAACGGACTAAACTGCGGTTTGAATTCCTCCATGCAAATGTGCATGTGTGGATTTAAGACCCCGGTAACTTGTGTAACCTGCTATCTGAACTCCCGAACCAAAGCCATTGCACCTGTTTTCTAACGTCAGGTGCCTTGTTTGCATTACATGCGGTCTACAGGCAACACGGCTATAAGCAGGTTATGAATTAAGGCCTGGTGGCACAGAGCCACAGCTGATGAAGGGTTTATAGACGAATCCCCGTGTTTATGGATGTTATTTCAGGGCAGATAACCATGAGCCACAAACTGGCTCTGGGCTCTGACTGCAGGCTCCGGTGCTTAAACACTGTGACAAATGTAATTCATCTGCATTAACTGTAGATTCAGTTTACAGTGTGGTTGAACATCATGGGCCATGTAAATAAATAAATTGACCTCAGGGCCATGTCTTTAGTAGACCTACAGTATGTCGAAGCAACAGTGTTTAACATGGAAATGGGAATAATTTGAACTTCATTTGTCTTGCTTCCCCCACTGAAGCATACTTACAAAAAAAGCAATCAATTTACAAATCAATGACCTCTCTTTTAGCCCTATTTCCATTCCGATGAGGGATATTGAAATGCTGGAACACAAGAATATGACGTCGTGTGTTGTCGTGTTGTGTTTTGTGATCTGTAATTTCAGCATTACAGGCCTATACTCCAATTGTTCCAGATCTGCTTGTTGATTTGCACGTTTTAATCAACGGCACGTGGATGGAGCCATATGTGCTGCTAGCAACTCAAAACCACACAGAGGCCCACCCAGCTGCATGCAGATGTTAACTGCTGGTAAGTGGAGGGATGGAGGGATGGAGGGATGGAGGGAGGGCTTAGAGCCAGCTAGAAGGAGGACATGGGGAGATTATGTGCTCACATCCATATGGGATGCGGCACTAGCCTTTGGAAAAACATCTCTGCTCTTAAAAGAGAGGGGGATTAGGCCGCAGTGCTCGTAAGGCCCTTAAACTGAGAGAGTGAATTGATTTCTGAATGGATTGCGCGCGCACACCTTCTATTTGTGAAGACGGAGAGGAAAGCACTTAAAGAGTTCAGGAATTAACAAATGCATGGCTGGCTATGTGATTCTCCAAGACATTACAGAGAGAGCTGAGAAAGACTTATCTTCTCCTAGTCTATCTGTATTGGAATAACATGGCAGAGATACATTTAGTAAGACGTAAGATGACATGAATTGCTGTTAGGTTTGTGTGAGGTTAAAGCACATAGGTAGAACATCATTGACAATGCAATGCATCCAACTGGTTGCCAAACTAGTGTCATCCTGCTGATAATATTCGCAAAGGGGAGACAGGGAGAATCCATTCTGTAGATTGATTCAGTCTGTTGAGTACAGACAAGAACAGTTATTAAAATCTGCCCAGCTGTATCCTCTATTTGAATAGATAGCCTTCTACTAATCTAATCTGTTCTGCTGTGTTCATGATTATCTACAACATGTCCCACTGACTCTCCAGAAAGGAAAACACCTTTCCGACTTGTGAAATGATCAATACAGTAAGTATATACAATCAATCAAGTAAATATACAATGTCGATTTTTTTCTTGTGTATATATGTTACGGTACATGTGGGAATACGGTACATGTGGGAAAACTAGGGTTAGGGTTAGGTGCTACGGTTAGGGTTAGGGCTAGGGTTAGACATGCCAGCATGTACCAAGTCGACGTAGCACCTAACCCTAACCCTAGTTTCCCCACATGTACCGTATTCCCACATGTACCGTAACATAATACAATCAATCAAGTGAATATACAATGTAGATTTTTTGTCTTGTGTATATATACTGTCGTTGTTTGCTCTGGTTTGCTTTGTGGTGACTATCTGCTTTGCCACTGCAGTGCTTCTGGGCTCTACAACAACCACGGCAGCTGCTGACAGTTATTCCAAGAGGAGCCGTGAGTGAGTCTGTGTAAACAGGTGGGTGTTACACTACTGGCAGCTCTAGCCATTCTGGTAAATATCTTCTAGTCTCTAATCCCTATGGAGAGGGAGGAAAATGTCATCATCTGCATTATACTGTAAACTGTCTGAATTGATTATGACACTTGAGGCAAGCACCTCCTGCTTCTGTTGCATTAATTAACCAGAGTTTGTTTAGCCTGATAGATAGATATAGATAGATAGATAGATAGATAGATAGATAGGTAGGTAGATAGATAGATAGATAGATAGATAGATAGGTAGGTAGGTAGGTATACAGTAGATAGATAGATAGACATACTGTATGTCTTATCTATCTAGCTATATATAACTCACTTATATTAATGGAATTACATTCCGCAAAAAAAATAAAAAAACACTCCTCATAACACATCTGACTGAGAGAGAGAGTGAATAGATGGACCATCATCACTAGACCCCAGTGTGGCTTTGATTAACCTCCCATAACGGCACATCATTGAGTTCCCAGCGCACGTCCATGCCCAGTGCCAGACCAAATGAAAATGAAACATATCCCGCAAACTGCACCTGCACGATGATGGAAAGAGTTATTGCCATGTCGCATTGCACAATGATTTATGAAGACATTTACATTGGAGGGATTATAGCACTTTGAGGAGGGAAATGGGAACAGAGTTTGACTAACATGGTTTAGATTGTCGTTAGATTAGATTAAACTTTATTGTCATTGCAGAGTACAAGTACCAGACAACGAAAAAGCAGTTTAGCATCTAACCAGAAGTGCAAATAGTGATGTAAAAAAAACATGATATAAAAACATGACAATGATAGTGATAGGTACCATATGCGAAGTATGGCAGTTTAGTTGAGAGTTATATTCTCATTTAAATAGAAAATAAACTCCTAAAAAAATATGTCTTCCTAGGATGACCTTGGTGAGTAATTCACAATCTAGGTACAAATGGCACCATTCAGAAAACGAGAACAGGTCCATTATCACACTGAGTTGAGCAGAGTAAACAAACCAGCTATTGAGTGTATAGTGTTAGGAGGAATTTGGCTGGATATGAGCCAAACGTTGAGTCAATAAACGAAGGCCTGCTACTTGAAACTGCACAAGTTGTAGTGTTTTGGAGAAGTGCTGATTGATCTCTGGGTGGACCCAGACTTGAGTACCTCTGTTTTTCACCAAGAGATAAATGAAAGGTTGTAGCCTATTTACAGCTAAATGGACACTCTTGCTCAGTTCCCATGAGTTTAAACTCTATGAGATACAGAGTACTCATTGCAAACTGAATCAGCAAACGCAGGGAAATCCATTACACTTCATTCAATTTAGATGTGGACTCATTTACTTGCGGGGCCGGGTCGCACAGCGGTTGTATCTACATTGATCACTGCAGGAACCTTCATGGAAAACATTGGTCAGGGGCATTTGCAATTGCCATGGGAGTTAAAATGCCAGCCAGATTGATGAGTTGCTCGGTCACTCTCTTTCCAGATACTAGAATTAACTTCAGAGAGTTTCCAGGGAGTAAGCATTGTAGGTTATTACCAGTGAGGGACCAATGACACTGATGGAAGTGTAAGCGTAAGCGACAACATCTGAGGTTGACAGCAGCCAATGAGAATGAGCTACCGGTAGTGTGATAAGATAATGGTGCACAGAAACTTTTGTGTTAAGACCTCAATCAGTATTAGCAAGTTCTCACTAGAACTTGTCTCTGTGGTGTGATGCAGCCATTGCAATGGAGAGATACTGTTGTAGCAATCATTATCGACCATGGAGAAATAATACAGTGCCATTCTGGTACTGGTTCATGCTGGTAGTGCTTTTAGTAGTGACAATGAAGCTGACCTCTAGTCTACAACATCCCCCTTTATGAGAACTTTCTATGGCCATTTCACAACCGTCCTCAAGGTTTTTCCCCAAGTTATTATTGATGCTGTAAAATACATTTGCCATTCGTCAGGGTCCTTGAGTCTTGAAGGATTATGCAAGATAAACTCTACCCAGAGGACCACCAAAGCTAGGAGAATGACCTAGTGAACATAGGCAGGTCATTATGGAAAGGAGCCTGAAGCAGGGAACAAGGTGTGCAGCCAACTACATTTTAATTATATGGATTTTCTCAGCTCTGCTCATTGAACATCGTTCACCATGCCAATGGTGAGGTTTATATATATAAAAAAAAAAATAAAAATAAATACAGCCTTCTTTTGGTACATTTCGCGATTACTAAACTAAAACTCTTTAAAAAGCCCAGTGCAGTGGTATGCTATGCTGGTAATCTATGCAATGTAAATACCACGACCCTTATATAACACCGTAGGTATACATGACCTTTACAAATATAATAATAATAATAATAATAATAATATAATAATAATAATAATATACATGACCTTTACAAATATAATAATAATAATAATAATAATAATAATAATTAATAATTAATAATAATAATAATAATAATATCAAAGATATAATGTCACTGAATGTCATTTATTGGCTTCAAAGTCAGATGCCAGTCAAATTCTCTGACATGAGTAAAGTGATGTCGTTCAAATCAATGAGTTGCAGCCTTGCAGGGGTTGTTGCGCAACAACACACACTGATCTTGAGAAAGTACTCCCCCCTAAATGGACTCAACTATTCACATCCAGTTCATAGTTCGCGTTCCTTGCAAGTGTTTATGATATTGTTCTCCGGTGGTAAACCACAGTAAACGCTGCTTTAGACACTTAGATAACTGTAACTGTCCTTATCGCGTCCGAAGAAGTTCCAATAACTGGGGAGAAATCTACCGACATTTCTTTTGTCTCGCTCACCTGCTGTTGTCGTGCAAAAAACAAAGTTTTTCTAAGGCTATTACTCAAAAGCAGAGATGCTTATTTTTCGGTCTAAAATATTGGGTTTGACTTTTCAAAATGACATGATCACTAAAGTCAGGCTAGACAAAGCCATTAATAATTGTAGAAGTTACTGCAGTCCCGTTGCTACACAGATCACTTCTAGGCGCTTCAATCTCCCCCGGCAATGGCCAGCGTCCCACCGCCGTGAGAGCAGAACCATTTCATGTTTGTTCACAAGCAACGAAAACAAGGGACCTTTCGCGCAACAATGTCACCGAAAATATGCAACAAACACCACTTACGACCGAGCCTTTCGCACGGCGAGGGACAGCCCGGAGCAGTTCTGGAGCGAAGCGGCACAGACCGTCACCTGGTTCGAGCCCTGCAGCCGAACCCTGGACGACGAGGATGCCATATTCCCAAAGTGGTACTGTAAACAGTGTCGCACACTTCGTGACGTTAGACTTATAAGGTTCTATCTCAATTTTTGTCAAAATTGAGTTTATTTTTTTACATAATCTGATCCATTAGGTGTTTATTAATGCCTGTGTGGTGTTATTTTTAAAATGTTGACATTTTTGAGTTAGTAATTCATAAAATACAAAGGTTCCAATCTCACAAAACATAATGGAATGTAAAAACTTTGACTCTCAATATCTCTGAACGACCCTAAACGGAGATAGAACCTTATCATTCTAAGCTCACGACTTGACTGCTCCATTATGACATTCCTCATGTTTATAAAGTCAATGGCTATTCTTACAACGGGTGTTGACTAAAGAAACACTACAGAAAGAGCTGCAGGCTTGGTGCATAAAACCGTCCAGTGATTTCCTAAGAAGATGTTGCATTTCTGTTTTGTAGGAAATCATCCCCTTTTGTTTTGAGTTATGTTTCTCAGAGGTTGAAGTGGTGTAAACAGTTTAGAGCGCATAAACAAGTCAGTGCACTACCGCCACCTACACTATCTTGGAAAATAGCAGCAAGTTATACTTGTTGACCCTGGAGAAGAGTTACTGTGCTTGCATGCTTCATCATTTGTACATTTTCAGTAGCTATTGGACCGACTAGATATCCCACTATTCAAGTCATACACTTGAATTCTAACTGTCGACTGAATTCATTTTGTGCATTGCCAAGGTCACATAGCCTACTGTAGGCCTGTCACTCTCCAGGCCTGTACTTTTGTACAGTTGTCACATTGTACAGTAACAAATGTATTAAGCATAATATATCATTAAGATAATAAAATACTGTGTGTAATTAACTGTTAACTTTGAGAGTTGAATACAAATACGATGCTCTCTAAACCGTCTGATTACCTCAGTGTTGCAACAGTGTGGAAATCATTGGAGGCTGGTGAAGGTAGAAATCGGAGGATGTAGCTTAATGCGTGGAACAGAACATGTTTGATATCCTTCCTCATTCCATTCCATACATTACAGTAAGCCCGCCCTCCGATTTCTACCCCCACCAGCCTTCCCTGGTGTCATTGCATGCTGTCTCATAATCATGTGTGGACAGACATTTCAAACAGCAAGAACCCAGACGCCATCTGCTCGGCTCAGCAACTCTGTACCAAGACGCAGGGCTGTTAATGACACTTCCATTTCCTCAAAATATCATAAATCAGTGGTTGAGCACAGATGGTTGAGCACAGGGTTTTGCTGGGAAACACATCATTTTCTGAGAAATGTGAGTGTTCACTGTTCAGCCCTTGTCTTTTTCAGGAATGTTTATTGATTTAATATATTGTATAACTGTAATTGTACTGTTACTGTGTAATGTAGGTTATTGTTGTTCCTTCATGGTTCTCAATGACATGTTATACACAGATTGTCTCTAAGATATATGGGGGTAGTGGTGGTCTAGTGGATAGTGAGTTGGACTTGTGATCGGAAGGTTGTGAGTTCAAATCCCGCCTGAAACCACACCACTACTAGTGTGCCCTTGAGTAAGGCACTTAGCCCTCAGTTACTCCAGGGGGAATGTCCCTGTAATTCGTAATTGTAAGTCGCTTTGGATAAAGGCGTCTGCTAAATGGCAAAAATTAAAATTAAATTAATATGAATGCTGGGTTTGTCTCTGCCAAGGTATGTCGGAGGGAAGTTAAATGTTTGCCACAATGCGGTGGATCGCCACGTCGAAAACGGACGAGGAGGTCAACCTGCCATCATTTATGACAGCCCTGTTTCAGGAACAAAGCAGATGATCTCTTTCAAGGAACTCCAGGAGCAGGTAATAGTTCAAGCAAAGATGCTATATATATATATCGTGACGTTAGAATTATAAGGTTCTATCTCAATTTTTGTCATAATTGAGTTTTTTTTACATAATCTGATCCATTAGGTGTTTATTAATGCCTGTGTGGTGTTATTTTTAAAATGTTGACATTTTTGAGTTAGTAATTCATAAAAGACAAAGGTTCCATCTCACAAAACATAATGGCATGTAAAAACTTTGACGCTCAATATCTCTGAACTACCCTAAACGGAGATAGAACCTTATCATTCTAAGCTCACGATATGCCACTGGAGCCTTTTCTGGGACCTCCCAGAAAAAGAAAACAGCTACCCACATCCGGTAGCCTTTCCTCCCCTAAGCTTCTGTAACCCCCCCCCCATCTGGTCTATCTCCTCAGGTCTCTAGACTGGCAGGGGTGCTGGTGAAACACGGGGTGAAGAAAGGAGACCTGGTGGTCATCTACATGCCCATGGTACCCCAGGCCATGTTCACCATGCTGGCCTGTGCCAGGATCGGCGCCCCACACAGCCTCATCTTCGGTGGCTTCGCTTCCAAAGAGTTGTCGGTCCGCATCGACCATGCCAAGGTCAGAGGCAGCAACAACAACACTGTCCGCATTGTTGGCCTATCTGGGTTTGATAGGACGGCGCGAGAAGACAAGAGTTCTATTGTTTACTTCCCTCATGTCTTTTTCTCCCGAGAAATGTCCAGTGTAATGACAGCTCTCTTTGGTCCCTTTATACAGCTTTACTCCGTTCAGACAATGAGCCGTTCATACAATACTCTGCATAGGCCCCCTTTTGAATTTCCTCAACCTGTTTAAAGCTAGAGTAGTCTGTGAAGTGTGTAATAAGTCAAATGTATAAGTCATATAGACATTATAAGGGCTCACGGAAATGAAAGGATTTAAGCAAAGCAGCTGGGATGTGAGCCAGTCTTGCCACACTGACTGAGGATTTGATATACCTAAAGCCTTTTAAGCCCTCTTGGCATATAGAGAAGAAAACCTCAATGATCCACAACGCCCACTCAGGCTTTTGAGGAGAGGCTATCCTGTCTAAGAGAGAGTTATTGTCTTGAGTGAAACAGATTCATCTTTTTATCCATATCAGGGGTGCAAACTTGCTAAATTAGCCGTTTTTATCTCAAAATATGTAATCCATGTGAATTGTGTAGATCTGCAAAAAAAATATTTTGAGTGGGGAGGGGGGGGGGGGGGGTGTCTAAGTCTCATCCAAGTCACATGATGCGCGAGCTAACTAATCTCCCTGTCTGGTGTACAATACTTGCACACCACACGTTTCTGATTCGGAGCTACATGTTTGATGAAATTATAACAAATACTTTACTCAGTAAATTGTAATTGCAATCACTCCAAATATTGCTACACTCTTCAATAAGTAGAGATAGACCAGGTCAGCTACTTAAAATGCCATATCTATAATACACACACACAGTGTGGGAAATAAGTAGGCTATTCAACACAAAAACAATTTTCTGCTGCTGTTGAAATAACTTTTAGCTTCAGGGAGCTAGGTACAATTCCAGACAGCATAGAGAACACAGTCACAGTAAACTGTTTTCAAAGTAATTCTGCAGGTGTTAAGGTCAGGGCTGCCGCTACTTACACATGCATCATTGTTAGACCACCGTTAGTGTTAGCGGTATCTATTTAACACCATTAGTGCTAGCGCTATCCCCCCTCTAAGGTTAGCCGCAAAAAATAAATATGTCACCTTTTTGGGCCATCACCAGTTTGCACCCCTGCATATACAATCTGATCTGTAACATGAGAAAGGTGAGATGAATGTTAAATGAATAGTCTTGAGATGATATCAGCAATATGAACATACAGTAGTATCCAGAATCAAATCTTGGCGTTTTACATTTTTATATTTGATCATTTTTGAAATGTGTTATTTCATTGGGAAATGACCTCAGTCATCATTGAGGTCTCGTCCAGATCGACATTACAGGACCCCTGACACTGTGATGTTCAAGCTCTTGGGTTTGCTGCAGTACCACTAACACACTCTGTGAACACTGTGTCCTCCTCCAGCCCAAGATGATAGTGACAGCCTCCTTTGGCATCGAGCCTGGCAGGAGAGTGGAGTACATCCCCCTGGTGGAGAGAGCCCTGGAACTCAGCTCCCACAAGCCTGCCAAGGTCCTTATCTACAACCGTCCCAACATGGTGAGGCCCATTCCCATTCCCATCATCATCATCATCATCATCAACAACAACAACAACAACAACACGTGACGTTAGAATTATAAGGTTCTATCCCCATTTTTGTCAAAATTGAGTTTTTTACATAATCTGGTGTTATTTTTTAAAATGTTGACATTTTTTTGTTAGTAATTAATCAAATACAAAGGTTCCATCTCACAAAACATAATGGAATGTAAAATCTTTGGCGCTCAATATCTCTGAACTGCCCTAAACGGAGATAGAACCTTATCATTCTAAGCTCACAAACAACAACAACAACAACAACACTGTTTATACGTGCAATAGTACAGTATGATGCATACCAGTACATGATTCGGTCAACCAGTAATGCGATGTTATTAGGTTATGAATGGAACTCAACTTCCTGTTCTAATAAATCAGATTATTTTAGCGGTGAGCCAGTAGGGAAGGGGGGTAAATTACCTGATGATCTGTTGCTTCTCAATGTTGCATAATGGAAACAAAGGCAGATGGAGAGAGAAAAGGTGCAGAGTAGTAAGACAGGAAGCTGACGTTCAGTGCATGAAAAATGTGTACGTTTTTTTGCTGAGGGACTGAATCATCCAACCCACCCAACACTTAGATGAGCTCCCAGGCCATCACAGGGAGCTTGGCGCAGGGCCAGAGTGAGCCTGAACTTGGGATGAATAAGTCAATTTCCCCCTTAACAGCCAGCGGTCAATTACAGTAATATTATGGGACTCCAGCTAAGCTGAAATGAGTTTCTGCTTTACTCACAGTTCCGCCGAATCTCTGCCTGGAGACCACATTCTGAAAATGCATCGCCCAAGTTATGGCTTTTGTAATCAATTTCCTGAAGTTCCTGAACATTTAGGTTCTGGTTGCATTATCGCCACCTATTTTTAAAATATGTAACACACTGGGTTTTGGCACTCAGATTTTTTTGAATGCTATATATGATTACTATATGACACATCTATTGTTGATAATGCAACACAGCAGGATACTTTTAAGGTGGCAATTCTTGTGTTGTCATGGAAACTGTGTAGTTTATTATGCGGTGGTACTGGGAAAAACATAAAGAGCCTTTGTCACTGGTTTTCCAAATCACTACTCGCAGTTAGGAAATGTGGAACAGCATGAACATACATGTATGAAAGTACATACATTAATACTACTAGCAATAATAAATAAATAACTTCACTTCAAAACAACTCCATTAATCCATACCAAGCTAAAAGGCAGCAAGTGTGGGGTTCAAGAGTAGTGGGATTCATTCAGCACTCACCAGAAAGGCTGTTAAGTCTGAGAAGTTTTCCACCAGGTGATATGACACTGGATTGGAGAGGGAATCATTCAAAAGCAGCTGAGGATCTGTGTGTCTTGTCTTATAATCTTTCTCTCTGGAGCTTTTGTACATTTTGAATTCCCGATATATCACGAGTCATGAAGCCTCACTCATCTAAAGGAAATGATGCACAATTGAACAACACCAGGTTGAGTTGAGCAACACCATGACATACTTTCGAAACTGGTGCAAGACAATCAGACAGCCATTTGAGACTCCTGTGTCTTGCCTGACCTAAATGGCTGAATGTGTTTCTCCTGATAATACCACGTAAATGAATGTGTTTCTCCTGATAATACCATGTTAAATGAATATGTTTCTCCTGATAATACCGTGTTAAATGAATGTGTTGTTTCATCCGGGAACAGGATAGAGTGTCCATGCACCCTGATCTGAGCCTGGACTGGGACGAGGAGATGGCCACCGCCCGTCCCCACGACTGCGTGTCCCTCCCTGCCGACCATCCTCTGTACGTCCTCTACACCTCTGGGACCACTGGCGCTCCAAAGGTACACAGCAGCTCTCACCAGAAAGAACACTCGCTCATCACCAGAGCGGGGTACGGTAAGGTAAGGTTCACAGGGTCCTCGCACAGCGCTCTCCCAAAGCAGTCAATCTTCAATCTTACTGTAACCCTAGTAACCCCTAGCCCTAGAAGACAGACATGAATAGCATGCAGGTCTAATAGTTAGACCTTCCTGTTATTTGGCTCTGCGACGTGATGGAAGTCCGTCGTAAACACGATCGTCTCGAGACGGATGAGAGACAGCACTCAACACCAGGAGCCGCACTGCTGAATCTAAAGTGGACGACGCGGGAGGTGGGAGAATAGCCCGGGGGCAGGCTGGCGCCTCCTCGGCTCTTAAACGCCTCTATTATTTCCTGCTGTGCTCTCTTAAACGGCCTCATCAGTAAGACGGAGCACAGCTGAACGCCTATAGGTTGGGGCGGGCTACTGTCAGGACGATGACCTGAAATGAACGCTCCACAATCCTGGGTCCTTGTGCTAGTTGTGGAATTGGACATTTATATTACACATCATGTCTAGACAGTGTTTAGAAAAAATAAAAAAAAGAATATGAAAGAAAAATCGAGCCAAAAGTAATCGAAAAAGCGATGCGATTCGTGGGCAGTATTGCGGGTAGGTCTTGGGGATACGGTACTGTTTGTGTGCAGAGTAGGATGGTTTTTTCCCTGGGCGCCCTCAGTTGAAAAGCTTGTTTATTTGTCTGTTTGGTTGCATTGAGTGAAGTACACCTTGCATCAACAATCTGGTATGTGTCGTCCGTAGGGCATTGTCAGAGACACAGCTGGATACGCTGTGATGTTGAATTGGACCATGTCAAATATTTATGGCCTCAGTCCCGGTGAGGTAAGCCAACCAACCCAGGTGTACTTCAATGATTGTTCTGCAGAACGTACAGCACAGACCGGTGGACCGCACCTCAGCCTGACCGTACCCTCTCCTCTTTCCCCTCTCCACTTCTAGGTATGGTGGGCAGCGTCTGACCTGGGCTGGGTCGTGGGCCACTCCTACATATGCTACGCCCCGCTCCTCCACGGCAACACCACCGTTCTCTACGAGGTACGTCGGCTAAGCTAAGCTACGCTAAGCTAGGTCTCGTCTTTGTCTAACGACCTGTGGACTTGTTCCCCTATCAGCTAGCTAGTCCATTCGTCTCACTTTAAACGGAAACTGAGAGCCTGACGGCACACCCGCACCGTCGGAAAGGCTGATGGGAGGCAGGGCCGTCCTGTCAATCTCACCAGAGATGCAGATTCAAACAAAGAGACGAATGGAGAGGAATGCTTCAGACAGAGGTGCCGATTTCAGCAGAATTTTTTTTTTAAAAGAAGAAAATAGGTAATTGAATGCACACTGTTTACCTGCGAATTGCTGGCATCCAGAACTCATTCGTCTGTTTTTTATTTTGTGCAATGCGTGCACGTCGGTTTGTAAACAATAGAATGGGCTGAGGAGGAGGAGGAGGAGGAGGAGGAGGGTGAGGGTCGTGCAGTTCAGGTGGAGCCTGAGGTGTGTGGTTTCGCTTACAACGTCCGACAGCACTTTTTTACTGCCTGTCAATCAACTTGAATTGCTTAAGCAAAAAACAAACAAACCAGCCACTTCTCAATGATCTGTCCCTTCCACTCAGGGATTTCCACATCACTCCCATCAAATATAATGAGCAGAAAACAAGACCCCCCACCACCCCCTAATGCACATTTTGATGCATGATTTTTATAAATTATAATGTTATCATTGTTATGATAGTTTCTGACAGGCTCTTGATATTCAAGCGCATGATCATTATTGTAGATTTACTGGCCTCATTAAAGCAATATTCAATGGCCCGGGAAAAAAAAGTCCCAGTTGGTTGGTATGTTGAGGATATCTCCATGTAGTGCTTCTGATGATGATGTTCAAGCCTTGGGTGGGTAGGAGTGCGTGTGCGTGTGGGTGTGTGCATTTGTGTGTTGGGTGGTGTGATGCTATAGATTGCTCATGGCAGGCTATCCGTCTCATTAGCCTTTTGGTCTCCCTCTCTGCCTGCGAGAATCAAAGCCTCTTGTCTTGGGACCTGTGTTTTGTCCTGGATAGCGCCCGAGCACTCCTATTTTCCACAGCTTGTCCGCCGTGTCATCCATTATCTTTTCCTACACAATACACGTTGTCCTCTCCCTCTGATCGATACACTGCGCCACAGACATGTACCCGGGAGAGGGGAGGACAGCAAGACAGCCAGGCGCGACTCAGGCTTGTTTATCCCCGTTCGTTTATGTCTGGCTGTTCTTCTTCTTCTCTGTCTCTGAGGTAGCGGCCGAAACTGAGCCATTAGAAAAATGTATATCTGAATCGCTCTCTCCGGTAGCCTCCGGTAGCCCTCCTGTTCTGGCATCGCTTGTTGTTGATGCACAATACTTTTTCTCGATAGTGTAATCCTGTTTCTAATCCATCGGTTTCAGCCCCATCTGTCTGGATGGCTGCCTTCCAGTATCTGCTCTCTCTTTCTCTCTCTCCCGTTTCAAAAGAGAGAGCTGGTCATGAATATTCATTCGGGAACAGGCTGCGTTGAAGTGGGTTCATCTAGTTGAGCAACACTCTCGACTGCGTAGAAGTTCACTTGCCTGCCGTCGACACTTTTTTCAACTGAAGAAAAAGAAAAAAACGTAATATAAACGGCATTTTCATTGCACATACCACAACCATGGTCCTGCGTAGAAGTAGCCCTGTTCCATATACAGTGAGTAAATGCTTGATCATATGACACGTATACTGGACAGTACAGTCACTAGGAGTCTGTGTGCTTTCCAGAGGAAGTCGAGGGAGGTAGAAATCGAAGGACGGCTCATTGCGATGCACGGAACGGAAAACAGAGAATTCCGTTCCATGCACTATAATCAACCCCGTCCTCCCAATTTCTACCTCCACCAGACTCCCCCTGGCGCTCTCCCAGGTGAAGAGTTGTGACGGGTGGTCTCTCTCTCCGCAGGGCAAGCCTGTCGGGACACCGGACGCCGGGGCGTTCTTCCGCGTCCTATCAGAACACGGCGTGGCCTCCATGTTCACCGCGCCCACCGCCATCCGAGCCATCCGCCAGCAGGACCCGCAGGCCGCAGCGGGGGGTCAATACCCGCTCACCAGGTAACCAACCCACCGCCCCCGTCCCCAACCCACGCCTCACACCAGGCCTACCGAGGTATCAACACAAGAGACCTCGAAAATGTCGCTAGAATACAGCTCTGCCCACGCACGGGGCGGCGCCGGAACGTTCTCGTAGTGAGTGAGGGGGTTTGGCGCCCGGCTACCGGCCCGCTCTCTCGTTAGGCCCGGCCCATCTGTTAGAGCAGGGTCAGACTCTCTCGTTAGGCCCGGCCCATCTGTTAGAGCAGGGTCAGACTCTCTCTTCCAGCTGCTCCGTTGCTCTCGATCAGTGTTCCCCATCGCAGCCCTGTTGGGTTTTTTAATCAGGATGGAGAACACACAGCGGGCAGCGGGTCACAGAACCCCCTCCCCGTTGAGATCACGCCACTGTGTGTGCCCCCCGCTGACCGCACAGGTAATCACTGCACAGGTCACGGCCAATAGAAAGCAGAGATGCAACAGCATTTTTTATCATGTTTTCACCATATGGATTTTCTTGAGAATAATTGATAGTTATGTTGTATCAGCAATCACAGGCATGCATACATACAGTTAGGTCCATATATATTTGGACACAGACAGATTTTTTATTTTATTTGAGCTGTTTACCAAAATAAAAGGTCTGAGTTGATTCCAAGTGTGGCATTTGCATTTGGAAGGTGTTGCTGTATACGCACAACATGCAGTCAATGGAGCTCTTAATGCAATTGAAACTGGCCATCCTTAGGCTGCAAAAACAACCAAAATATCCATCAGAGAGATAGCGGAAACATTAGGAGTGGCCAAATTAACTGTTTGGTACATTCTGAGAAAAAAAAGAACGCACTGGTGAGCTCGGCACCACAAAAAGGTCTGAACGTCCATGGAAGACAAGTGGTGGTTGATCACAGGATCCATTACATGGTAAAGAAAAACCCCTTCACAACATCCAGCCAAGTGAAGAACAGTCTCCAGGAGGTAGGCATATCATTATCCAAGTGTACCATAAAGGGAAGACTTCACATGAGCAAAAACAGAGGGTTCATCACAAGATGCAAGACATTCATAAGCCTCAAGAATAGAAAGGCCAGATTAGACTTTGCCAATGAACATCTAAAAAAGCCAGCCCTGTTCTGGAAGAGCATTCTTTGGACAGATGAAACTCAGATTAACCTGTACCAGAATGATGGGAAGAAAAAAATATCGATAAGGCTTGGAACGGCTCATGATCCGACGCTTACTACATCATCTGTAAAAAACAGTGGAGGCAGTGTGATGACATGGGCATGCCTGGCTGCCAATGGCACTGGGTCACTAGTGTTTATTGATGATGTGACAGAAGACAGAAGCAGACGGATGAATTCGTAAGTGCTTACCAATATTCTGTCTGCTCAGATTCAGACAAATTCAGCAAAGTTGATTGGATGTCGCTTCACAATACAGATGAACAATGACCCAAAACATACTGGGCCCTATTATGCACTTCATAAGTCTTAAGCAATAAGACGAGGCGGTAGATCTAAACTTAAGACGTGGAGGCGTGGTCAAGGCCACTTTGCTATTATGCGTGCGGTAGTGGGCGCCTAAAACCCGGCGCTAAGCAAAGAAATTAGTCATGGGTGTGTTTTGGGCGTCTTCTCAATCAACCCAATCAGCGTGCCAGGTGCCATTCCCTTTAAGAACCGGCAGCGTTGAGTCATTAGCGCTATGCTATTATGGAAGTCCTAAGAAGGAGGTAAGCGCGCTTCTCTGCAGAAGAAAGTAACAAGCTCGTGCATGAGGTCAAGGCTCGTCAGTTCGCAATCTTTGGAACGGCGCGAAATCCTCCCCGAGCCGAGGTGGTGAAACAGGCGTGGGAAGAAGTAGCAGCGGCCGTGTTTGCCTCCTCCGGCATCCGAAGAACCGTCAGCCAAACGAAGAACAGGTCAGCTGGTTTAAGTTCAACTGCAGACAGGGAGACGGAAGGGAGACAGTCACCTGGCAACATGGAACAACCTTGTGGGATATAGTATTCCGAATAAACACAGCAATCATTATTTTCTGAATAAACACGGCAATACCTCCGCTTGTGAGTTGAGAAGTATTACAGAGGGGTCGCTGGAAGACTGCAGGAATGACAGATGTTGATGTCATTATATTACGCACGGCATGCTCGTACTGTATGTGCACAGTATGCGGAGGCAACATACTGTACAGCGCTGGCCTCTCCCTTCTGAAATAAAGCATTTATACTGTGACCGTAATTGACGTCTTGCCGTGGAGCCACGTGCGTGTTCATGTGTGCCCACATGCATGCGCAAACCGCGGAGGCGCGCTTGTGTTTCAAAACGTGCATGAAGTCTAAACTTAAGAAATTTTCAAACCACTTCTTAGCGCTAGGAGCAAAGTCAGATCGCATAATAGCAGGGGCGCCTAGTGCACTTCATTAACATATGAACACTCCCACAATGAGTAATATATGCACGGGAGTATTACGTCTTAGGGCGCCTATCGACACCTGCATAATAGCAGTAGCGCGTATGAAGCGCATAATAAGGGTGGCGGTAGGTCTTAACCTGGCGGTGCGTCTTAATTAAGACTTAAGACGGCAAGTTAAGAAGTGCATAATAGGGCCCACTGTGTAAGCAAACCAGGAGTTTTCTAAGACAAAGAAGTGGAATATTCTGCAATGGCAGAGTCAATCACCTGATCTCAACCCGATCGAGCATGCATTTCACTTGCCGAAGACAAAACTAAAGGCAGAAAACCCCACGAACAAACAACAACTGAAGACTGCTGCAGTAAAGGCCTGGCAAAGCATCACAAAGGAGGAAACCCAGCATTTGGTTATGCCCATGGGTTCCAGACTTCAGGCAGTCATTGCCTCCAAAGGATTCTCAACAAAGTATTAAAAATGAACATTTTATTTATGATTATGTTAATTTGTCCAATTACTTTTGAGCTCATGAAAATAGGGGACTGTGTATAAAAATGGTTGCAATTCCTAAACGTTTCATACAATATTTTTGTTCAACCCCTTGAATTAAAGCTGAAAGTCTGCACTTCTTATTACATACTTACAATTACATCTCGATTGTTTCATTTCAAATCCATTGAGGTGGCGTAGAGAGCCAAAATTATGGAAATTGTGTCACTGGCCAAATATTTACGGACCTAACTGTATATACTCACAGAGTACTTTGTTAGGAACACCTGGACACCTTCTCATTCATTCAGGTGGTGTGGGGAGTGATTTTCTTGGCAAACTTTGGGCCCCTTAATACCAATCAATCATTGCTTGAATGCCACAGCCTGTTTGAGTGTTGTTGCTGACCATGTGCATCCCTTCATGGCCACAATGTACCCATCTTCAGGCTACATCCAGCATGATAAGGCACCATGTCACAAAGTAGAAGTTGTCTCAAGCTGGATTCATGAACATAACAATGAGTTCAGTGTTCTTCACTGTCCTGGTCACCAGGGGCCTCATTTAGAAAGCTTGCGTACGTGAGAAAGCGTGCATGCACAACGTTGACAAAACATATACATGCACATTGCACATATCTTAACTGTACATATATTCACTTTTATATTTGTCCTGTATGCATCACACTGTATATTGACTGTATCTTTACATACATATTGATATTCATGCAAATATATTTACTTTTTACATATTCATTGCACCTAGTGCACCTAGTGCACTGTCCAAGTTGACTTAATGAACATCTTCTTATGGGTAACATTCCCCATAAGCAGGGCCGCTTTAAGGGGGGGCTAGCTGGGGCGGTGGCACAGGGCCTCGCGCTTTGGAGGGCCTCGCGTGAGGCAGGGTAAAAAATTATTTTATTTTTTTTTTTTTTTTTTTTTTGGTACCCTGGCTGGCGAGGCCCTCCAAAGCGCCAGGCAAGGGACCATATTATTATTTTTGCCTTTAATACATTTCTAAATGTTCACACATGTGATAATCATAGTCAATCATACATCTAAAATCTAGCATACCTGTAGGACAGGGAGATTCTTAGCAACATAAAAAAGTAATTTCCCCCTATGACACCTTACGTGAAACGTGCAAATAATTTTTGGGCGCGCGTTGACACTTGTTGTGCATAGTGACTGCTTAGTGCAACGGACAAAATGCAGAGGGAACGAGACCGAGGAAGAAAATGTTAATCGGGTGCTGAAAAAAGAAATACAAATAAAAGAAAGGAAGGCTTCAGGGCCTCGCTTAGAGGTTCGTTCGAAACATTTCTAAAAACAAGTGAGGCTCCCGTTAGCACCGAAGAAGCTAACGTTACTGCTAGCACTAGCAATGCTAGTAGTAGCACGGCACAGCCCCCCCTGAGAGGCAAAGATGATGTCTCTGAGGTGGAGGAGGACAACTGCTACACCGGCAGCAGTGGGGCTGCCCAGCCCCAGGTGATGATGGTCAGGAGTGGCGAAGTGGAGGATACGGAGGCGGAAGATGGAGCTACTCAGAGCAGCAGCAGGGCTGAGAGTGATGGAACGCAAGACGAGCCTACGGTGTTAGATATGTCATGTATGATGATCCTGGTAAATTGGCCGGTACATATGGACTCTACAGTTACAGAAGTGATCATTAGAAGAGGTCCCCCAAAGATGAAACCTGGATTTAGTTATCCTAAAAATAATGAGAACAGGAACTTTAGTGAAACTTTATTTCTCCGAAAACTACCAAATGGGGAAAAAATAGAAAGAAAGTGGCTTGTGTACTCTCAAAAACGGGACATGTCTTTTTGCTTTTGCTGTAAGCTTTTCAACATAAAGGATAGGCCTACATGGTGGTGAGTAACATCTCTATTCATGTCAATAATGGCTTGTGCGTATTTAATGTTGGGTATGATGACTGCTTTATCCTAAATCCTAATTCTTTACGAGTATAAAAGGTTTGAAATGAAACAAACATGGTTGTAAACTATCTAAATAAGTAGATATGCTATTGTCTATCAGCACAGCATGTGAGCGCATTTCTTGCAATATATCGGTGCGTGCGTGTCGCGCGGTTATAACAGTAGCCTACATCATTTTTTTTTTTTTTTTAAATTTATAAAAGGCCTCGCAAATCTGACTTCGCACAGGGCCTCGCATATCTCCCAAGCGGCCCTGCCCATAAGTCCAATGATTGAAATGCCCATACATACACCATGCAATGTCCATACAGTCATGGCTTTTGCACAATGCATCTGGTTAGATGCTGAACTGCGTTTTGTTGTCTTTGCTGTCAATGACAATAAGGTTGAATCTAATCTAATCTAAAAGAAAAAACCTGATTTAGGATAATAAATACAAATGGAGATTGTTTTTGCAAAACATCCCTCAAATATGTTGTACAGTTTAATCGGGTATCATATTTAATTGGATCTGTAATTATTAAACAATACTTGGATGTTATGAAAGGTTAAAATGCGTTAAAAGGGTGGGACAAGACGCGCATTGCGAAATGTGCAAAATATAGAGGTGATTGTGATTTTTAAAGGGAAACAGGTGTGGGACTTTCTTATGCCAGTTCTATGCAAAGCTTTATAAATGAGGTCCCAGATCTGAATCCAATAGTATACCTTTGGGATGTGGCAGAACGGGAGATTCACAGCTTGAAAGTGCACCTGAAAAATCTGCAGGAATTGCGTGATGCAATCATGTCATCATCATGGACCAGAATCTCAAAGGAGTGTGTGTGTGTGTGTGTGTGTGTGTGTGTGTGTGTGTGTGTGTGTGTGGGTGGGTGTGGGTGTGTCATGGCCAAAAATATTGGCACCCCTGCACTTTTGTCAGATAATGCACCACATCTCCCAGAAGATTTTGCAATTACAAATGCTTTGGTATTCACATGTTTATTTCTTTTGTTTGTGTTGGAACAACACAACAAAATCTTCAACTATTTTCAGATTTCATTTGAAAGCTTACAATCTGCACTTTTCGTAATCTTTTTTTCTTTTCATAAAAAAAACTCCTTGCCGGCTTGAGGACCAAAAACCCTATCACATATTTCATTTGTTACAGTCAGAAATTGAGGAACAGCTGATGAAAATAAAACATTGTTAGAACTATAAGGATATTATTAAGTACACAGTATCGGTACTCTGTATGGGCAAGTACCCACTTGTACTTGGTCTGAAAAAAAGTGGTATCGGTGCATCCCTAATATATATATGACTTACTTGACTTAGGTCCTTTTTCTTCGGGTGTGAAGAGTAGGGCCTCCAACGAGTTTACGCCACCGGTCTCTGTCCCTCGCCACAGCAGCCGCCGCCTCCCAGGATCTTAGACCCAGCATGTCACGCTCCCTCTCGACGGTTCTTCTCCAGGTTTCTTTGGGGCGTCCCCTTTTTCTTCGTCCATCAGGGGTCCATCTGAGGGCTTTACAGTTGATATATATATATCAACTGTAAAGGGAACTGTGATGGTTGCCCTACTAGTACTTACTGAACTTTATTTCCGCCTGATGCACCAATGTCCAATTGCACAGAAAAAAAGCACACAGTCATAAAGCAAGGGTCTCTGACCGCTGGTTCTGGTGAGGTCATTTGATAATCTAGCTTCCTATGGTGGGTGTAATGGTCTTTTGTATGCTGGTTGTATCCTCAGCATTACACCCCTAACAAACCAGACCTGAGACGCAAACCCTTTCTGACTTTCTGTTGTGTAAACTCAAATACCATGACATTCACAATGCTCTTTGTTATGTTGGCTTGAGCCGCAGTGTTTCGTTGAGTGACTCGCTGCTCTGCCTGTACAGTATCTTTATATTGATGTTTCTTTCCTACAAGAGGAAGGAGCAGGTTACTGAAATATTGCAGCAATTCCCCGTTGCCCCAAGAAAAAACAATTTCACACAGCCACAAACACAATGGCAGCAATAAAATAAATGAAAGTTTAGTCTCCGACAGAGGGGGGGGTTACATATCCGGATGACCTTTCAGAATGTCAAGGCCGATCAATTTCTTTTCCTGGACAGAACTATCAAACAACAGCAGTCTTATCACTCTGCCATTATCAAAGTGGCAAGAATTGGGACAGATCTGTTTTTTGACAGCTCTGGAAATGAGATGTTTTAAATGAAAGCAGTTCACCAATGTTGAACACAGTAGCAATTAATGATAATTACTAATAATTAATCAAACTCTTTTTCTTCTTTCTGTTGCGGCTTGACGTTTAGAAGAAAAGCTTTCGATAAATCCTCATGAAGTACTGTAGTATTAAGGCCACAAAACTCACCACGCAATTCATATTAATTTAATGAATACATTCTTGGTCCTAAGAACTGGTGCTGCTATCTCCTCAGTGCATTGCTATCAGCATGCAACAGGCGTTCAGTGGTAGGTTGTTGGTGCTGTAGCCCAAAGGGTGAAAAAAACATGAAATATTCATCAGACTAATTTTCATAATAAGAGCGCACTGCAGCACACCACTCTGCTTCCTACCTTCATTAAACATCCTCGTCAAATTTGACTCGACTTGACTCGCCTAAGTAATTCCACCAATCTTCTGAGACGTACCGCTGAGCTATAGCAAATCACTACTGTCGTTGACAGGGCATTGGAGAATGGAGATTTCAAACGCAGCGTGACTGTCGATATTCTGTCATCTCCACAGCGGGAACCTGAGAAATGATGTCAATACTCTAACTAACTGGTTGTTCTAATTGTAAACGAGTGGCTCACAGCAATGCAGTATTAACGTTGACCGTAGAGTGTCCTCCAGCATTACAGGACAGCAGTCTTTTTTTGTTCTGGAACTCTCTGCCACCTAACATTCGCAATATTGACACTCTCACCACTTTCAAATCCTGTCTTAAAACACACCTTTTCACAATGGCTTACTTGGTTTGATCTCCTGTATTTTGTTTGTTGTTATTTCAGATTTTGCTGTTTTTTTATCTCATTTGCTTTGTTGATTTTAATGTTTTGATATGTGGTTTTAAACTGTCTTGTAAGGTGTCCTTGAGAGCCTTGAAAGGCGTCCATAAATAAAATGTATTATTATTATGTCTGCTGTGGCATACTGCGTTTGATCATTAGACCCCATCATTGTGTGTTTGATATCCTCTCTACCTTGAACCGTTTCAGTAAGATGTACAATACTTAGTACAACAACAATTCTAGATTGTCAAAAACCCCATGAATGGGCCATTATCAGCACAGTATTGACATTTGATCCGGGGCGTTCCATGTGGAGTATTGACATTAGAAGGCGTGGGGGCCTGCTTCTGTTGACTAGTTCTGTCCCTGTTAGAGTCTCGGGGCATTATCAGCGTGCTTGAGCAAATCTTCACTCGTCACCCCCTGATGTCAGAGAAATAATGGGAAAACGGGGGGGGGGGGGGGCTCTCTGCAGCAGGATGTCAAGCTCGGCTGTCTTAAATCCCCCCAGAGGACGAAACACGGTTAGGCGGAGCGACAGAAGAGCATAGCGCTCCGTCAGCAGCGCTTCCTAGCGTGTAGCGCTAGCTCTAGTCTTAAACGGGTGACCAAAGTGCACGACTCCCAGTCGCTAATGTTTTTCCAGGTCACAGCACCCAAGGCAGCTCGGCTCGCTGAGTCTCAGGCTCACACTCGACACGCTGTCCTGCTCGGTCCTAAGATGTACCCCGGTTTTGTATCCCTCCTCCGTACCTAAGAATGTTCATCGTCTCGCAAAGGAAAAATAGGCTGTTCACTATTTTGTTGTCTTTGCAAGTTGTGTTGAGTAACACACGCACACGCATGCATACACACGCACGCACGCACACACGCACATACACGCACACACACACACACACACACACACACAGAAATTAGCAAACACATCCACACCAATTGGAATTAATATGGCGGTGAAGCTGTCATTGTTCATTGGGATGCAAACATCCCCTCGCTCCAGAGCTCTTTATTGGGATTAAGGTATCACACTAATGCGTCGCCTATCCAAGGCTGAAGCTGGGTCTCTGAAGATACGCTGAAGAATTATGCTCGGCCTTCACCACCAACCCTCTCTCATGAATTATACACACCGGTCCATCCAAGGTTGTTTCGGCTCAATATCTGCGATTAAACTCTTCCAGAGTTTTGTCCGATCTGAGGGAACTCAGGAGAAGGTGACACGGAGGTGATTGAAACGGGGACGACGGACGTGGAATACAGAGCGAAGAGGCCATCTCTCTCCTAGACGTCTAGAGGACCTCCACAGAACTTCTCTGGTGTATTCAGAAGAGATCTGTGACCTGTGATCTCTTGTCATTCCCATTAAAAATGACACTAAGGCCCCTGGGATTGACCCAGATAATTGCCCCCCTGCAGGTTAGAACCCTCCTGGGGTTGAGGGAAAAAATGACACGAGGCGCACAGAGATGAACGGTCTCAGATAGGGTCGACCAGCAGGAGAGGAGCTTCTCTGCTTTATCAGACCACTTCAAGGTAAAGGAGGAGTGAAGATGTTACATGTCTTTATCCACATACAGTAGAGAGTAAGAGGGAGATATTTACTCTCTGGGTAAATACAGCTTTCGGAATGAATGTCCACGTATTTGTTGTTCATCGTCCACTATGTTACGTTGGTGTGAGACAGGTGAGGCGACTAGAGGCGGACATTAAGATTGACTTGGAGAAAATGAGGATGGGGGATCCCTCATCCCTATACATGGCAAGAGATTATTGAAGTCTGCTTATACAACAGTTAGTTCCGACCAAGTAATTTGATTGGACAAGAGGCATTCCACGATATACAGTATAACTGCACTGGGACTTTTAACTTATGTATCACTCTGAAATGACCGTTAATACAAAGTAGCTAGCCTGCAGATGTTTGTGTTCAGGTTACTAGGCAACAGTCCAGTTGCAGAACTATTTTTTGTTGACGGAGCCAAAATAAATGATTAAATGAACAAACAAATCATAATCTGTTGTTGCTTATTACTGTTAACTAATACATTGCACTGTAGAACTGCCTGCGGCCTCGTACCTACGACCGAATCACAGCCGTGCTGATATTCAGTATAACAGCACTCCCTCTCGTGTGATATTGCTTAATTAGCACACTCTTAGCACACCAGAGAGGTAGACCACCAAAAGAGATACATTGAAATGCATACCTGTTGATGGAACATTGCTTAGTTGAGAGGCTTAGCTGTGTGTTCTTCTGCCTGTAACCTTGTTTTTGACAGAGCTCAGACACATTTGCACGTCACTGTGGCTGACACCACAGTTGATTGACAGTTGTCTCTCCTCCTCCAGATTACGGAGCCTCTTCCTGGCTGGGGAGCGCTGTGACGTGGAGACACTAGACTGGGCCAAGAGGCGCTTCGGAGTGCCCGTGCTGGACCACTGGTGGCAGACTGGTAAGAGTTTCAGATTGTATGAAGTTGTCATTGACAGAGTACAAGTTACAAAGACAGCGTTATTAGCTGGAGCCGTTCTCGACAGACACCACATATTTAACGAAGAGAATGGCTTCCCCTGCCACTTTCTCCATGGTCTCTATTACTTCGCCTGCGTGCCTGTGGCTTCTGAAAAGCATCACGAGTGAAGGCTCATGAAAGTATAGACACACAAAATATCTCAAACGTTTTTTTCAACTAAGGACATTCTATTTTCCGAGCACGATTGGACTCCAACTGTGTGAGGTGCGCTCGGAAATCGCGAGTGTGAGAGGACTGCGAATGTAGCGTTTGTAGTATTCTAACGACCCATTGACATTCAGTTCAGCTTTGAGAAACGTTTAACCTCCTCACTATCACCATTCCCTGAAGGCCCCTCTGTAGTCATCAAGCATATTCGTTATGTTTCAGACAGGGCATTATTTTTTACAAAGTGCTTTAAGCTGACTAGAGCTTAGGAGCTAGCCCGTGATCATGTGGGGCTGGAGGAGCCCTCCATGCCCGAAGGCTTTCACTCCATTACCCATAACCACCCAATGAACACAATCAGCATCTCAATCTTACCCAATTAATATCTCCCTCCGTGTGGGAGAGCCTTTGTCATTTCAAAGCAATTCACTTCACAGTCCGGTAGCTAGTCCAGTAGCTTTAGACTAGCTCAGGACCTAGGTAAGGACCAGAGAGGGTGTTCTATTGGTCAGAGCATGTGCTTGGGCTCCACCCCCTCACTCCAACATCCTCTCCCACGCTCCTCTGCAAAACCGCTCCGAAAACACTCACAGAAACAAAACAAAAAGGTTGTGGCTGAAAATTCTCTCCATTTGTTTCTTTGTTTCCGACAATCATTTATCCAATTGAACAGACCCCGACATGGAAAGTATTCACAGGGTTCCCACAGGTCCTTGAAATCCTTGAAAGTTTGTGAATAAAAATAATAATAATCAAGGCCTTGAAAGTTTTTGAAAATAGACATGGATCATTGAAAGTGCTTGAATTCCCCCCCCCCCCCCCCTCTCTCTCTCTCTCTCTCTCTCTCTCTCTCTCTCTCTCTCTCTCTCTCTCTCTCTCTCTCTCTGTGACGATCCACACTGGTACCACCAGTGGGCGCCAAACATCTATTGTCTTGTTGACCCTCTCTCTTGGTTCCTGATGGGCACAGGTGAAGGTGATCATCCTGATTGTCCCAGGAACTTTAAGAGGGGGTCAAATTGATGGACTCGCTCTCTTCCTTGTCAACCAGCAGCCGTTTTGGTTGTTATTATGATTTACTTTATCATTCTTTCCATTTAACCTATTATTCTTTAATAAATCTCCTATTATTGTTCTCCATGTGTCGTCTCCCTTTTTGTCACCTTGTCCTGAGCCAGGCAAGCGTAACAAATTGGGTGCTCGTCCGGGAGTGAATTTGGTGAGAGCAATATTCTCTCCCTTTTCATAGTTGATATTCGGGATTGGATTGTTGGATTTGTCCAACTCTATATTGGGAGACCCGCATGGTTATTGTTTATAGTTATTGGGTTTTTGTTGGATTGGATGTAATGTATTGTTTAGTATATTTGGTACGTTGGTTTGGGTGCTGGTGACGAGGGGGAGCTGGCCGTCCGACTGTGCTGACAAGGACGTAACTCTTGGTATTGGCTGTGATCTTCGGCTGGAGTTTGGTGAGTGCTGTGTTCTATGCAAAGCAGAGAAGGATAGGTAGGGCGGGTGGTTTAGATACCATCAGAGCTATACGTGAACCCCCGTGCTAGGAGTAGAAGCGCTTAACGCTTGTTTATTGTTTTCGTTTGTTATTTTTGGTGTGTTGAACGCGGGGGCGCCACCAGGCATTTGCTTGGTGGAAGAGTTGCATGTGAACGCACTGAAGACTAGCTGAGTGGTTAGTCAGTCATTACTGAGTTAGATGCGGGGCAGCTCTTACGAAGTATGTTAGTTACTTTTCTGTTTTGTATGTGTGCACAGTTACTCGCTTTAAATGGGCTGAAGATTATGGCTGATATGGGAGTAGTTTATAGGAGGAGTTTGTAATAGGAGGGGAGATTCCCGTTTGTTAGGGTTGGTTAATATTGGTTATTTGATTATATTGAGTTATGGATGTTTTTGAGGAGTTTGTGGCAGCTCCGTCGGTCGATGGATTGTTACAGTTAACGAAGGAACAACTGTGGAAGGTTGTGGAACATTATGAGGTTAAGCTTGAGGTGGTGAAAGGCCGAGCAAAGAAACAGGACGTAGTGGAGGCTTTACAGACTACGTTAATTAATAGGGGCATACTAAAGGGTAAATTGTCTGTCCCTAAAATATCCGTTGGGGTTGCATCTGGGTCCACTGAGTTAACATTTGATCAACAGAAGGAATTGTTAGCATTACAGATGGAATCACAGACGCGAGAGCGTGAATTTCAGATGCAAGAGCAGACGCGAGAGCGTGAGTTTCAGGCACAAGAGCGTGCGAGGGACAGGGAATTGGAGTTGGATAAATTAGCTCTTGAACGGGAGCGCCTTAGGTTGATTGCTGAGGGAAAGTTATCTGACGGTGGAGGTGGCGATTCGAGTAATTCAAAGAGGGATAATATGTCTGTCATGGTTAGACTGTTGCCAAAGTTTAATGAAAAAGATCCTGATGTATTCTTTTCACTGTTTGAGAGTGTTGCCGACGATAGGGACTGGTCTACTTCAGACCGCACCGCATTACTACAGAGTGTGCTTATTGGCCGAGCTCAGGAAGCTTATATTGCTCTTAATGGTAGAGAGAGGAAAGATTATGATACAGTTAAGGCCGCTATCCTTAGGGCTTATGAACTTGTTCCTGAAGCTTACAGACAGCGGTTTAGACAATGGAAGAAACATGACAAACAAACTCATGTTGAGGTTGTAAGAGAACTAACCAGCCATTTCAATCGTTGGTGCGTGGCGGTAGAGGTGAATACTCTGGAGGATCTGTCAAATTTGATTATTCTGGAACAGTTTAAAACCATTGTCCCTGATCGCATTGCCACTTACGTTAACGAACACAAGGTGAAAACAGCAGGTCAAGCCGCGGTGTTGGCAGATGAATTTGTACTGACTAATAAGAGTCAGTTTGGTGAACATCGTTTTCGTAGCGAGGGGAGCCGTAGACATAATCCGAACGTGACTGACCTATTGGTAAATCGTACACAATTCCCTAACGAAGGTCCTGGTTATTCTGTCCCCTTTTCAAGGTCGGAGCATGGCAGTCAGAGTAGAGTAGATCCTAACTCGACATGCAATTATTGCCTTGAGAAGGGTCACTGGAAACAGGAGTGTCCTGTCCTAAAAGGAAAGAAAACCTACAGTGGGAAGGGGGGCTCTGTTAGACCGTTGGCACTTGCAGTGCATGCTTGTGGGGCAGCAGTAAGAGTGTCTGGGGTTGCCGAGAGGTCTCCCTTTAAACCAGGGGTGATGGCATCCTCAGTATCCAGCCCACCTGCGGCTACTGAGTTGGCGGGGGCACTACAGGGCTCTGCCTCCATACAGATTAGCGAGGAGGATCCTGATTTTGGTCCGTTTATTACTACAGGTTTCGTTTCTCTGGTGGGTAGCCCACAGAAAGTGCCTGTCCAGATACTTCGTGATACGGGGGCTTCAGAATCTTTTATATTGGAATCGGTTTTAACATTCTCTCAGGAGTCAAGTGTGGGGACCAGCGTTTTGATTAGAGGGATGGGGATGCAGACTTTGTCTGTCCCCTTGCATGAAATTGAGCTTTACTCTGATCTGGTCCAGGGGGTAGTAACTATTGGTGTTCGACCCTCTCTGCCTGTGGTGGGTGTGGCCGTCATCTTGGGAAATAACCTGGCTGGAGGAAGAGTGTGGAGTGATGTGCCCCCACCTCTGGTAGTTAGTTCTGGGTTTACACGACCAACAGGACCCGACCTAAGTGTGAAGGAATTTCCTGAGGTTTTTACTGCCTGCGCCATGACTCGTGCTATGAGTTGCATGGACCCTAAAATTGATGATGGTAAAGAGTCTGATAAGTTCACTCCTGACAATTCTGTTTTTCAGTTTCCTGACCTGCCGCCGCCTTTGTCTCGGAGTGAGTTGATTTTAGCCCAACAGGAGGATCCTGAGCTGAAGCTACTGCTCAGTGGGATTCAGCCTAAGAATGAGCTGGAGAGCTCTGAAAGTGGTTGTTTTCTCTTGGAGGATGTGTTGGTTCGTCAATGGCTTCCTCATAATGATTGTTCTGTGAGTGACCCAGTTTTCCAAGCAAAATTTACTGGTCCCTACTCTGTTGTACGACAGGTGTCCGAACGGAATTATTTGATCGATACTCCTAACCGTAGAAAGTCTACACAACTTTGTCACCTGAGCTTATCAAAATGTTATTATTCTCGTTCACCTAGGTCCGGAGTAGATACGGTCTTGGAGGTGAAGCCGGTTGTGTTGACCACAGTGAACGAGAGGCCTCTGTTTTAAGGGTGGGAGGAGGATGTGAGTGGGCCTGGGGTTTGGTTATGGTTTGGTTACTGTTTGGTTACTGTTTGGGTTCTGTTTGGCACTGGTTTGGGCTCTGCAGCACTTTGATGTTATGTGGGAGGGGGGTCCCATCCAGTGGTCGTTTGTTAAGATCATAACCCCCTGACCTTTTTGCATTCTTTGCAGAGTCCGAGCCAGCGCCTTTCCAGGTGAATCAATGCTGCCGGTCTAAAACTCTTGTCTCTAATCTCTCTTTCTCTTGCTCCTCCCTCCTTAAATAGAGCTTTTCCAGGTACCAGGAATTGCTGGAGGGTGGGCAGGTTGTAGGGGAGGTTGGGATTTGACGTTTAGGCTGTGTGGCAGAGATCACCGTTTTTTTGTTGCCATAGACTCTTGTTATTATTTGTATTATTTGTAATCTGGGAAACAAATTAGCAGAGACCTTTTTAGTAGGCCTCTGTTTTAAGGGGGGGGATGTGACGATCCACACTGGTACCACCAGTGGGCGCCAAACATCTATTGTCTTGTTGACCCTCTCTCTTGGTTCCTGATGGGCACAGGTGAAGGTGATCATCCTGATTGTCCCAGGAACTTTAAGAGGGGGTCAAATTGATGGACTCGCTCTCTTCCTTGTCGACCAGCAGCCATTTTTGGGTTGTTGTTACTATTTACGTTATCATTATTTCAATTCAATATTATATACTTTAATAAATCTCCTATTATTGTTCTCCATGTGTCGTCTCCCTTTTTGTCACCTTGTCCTGAGCCAGGCAAGCGTAACACTCTCCAAAAAATACATATTCCCAAAAATGTTTTACGTAATTATAGAGACCATCAGTCATGTTCAAGCCGCTACATTCAAAAGCCTCTCTTTTTAATTGTTGTCTGTGAGCGGATAGTTCCTATTATATACATTCTCATCTAGATCTGTCTCAAACTATGCCGTGTTGGGTCCTTGAATGTGAGGGAATTGAGTCTTGAAAGTCCTTGAAAAGTGCTTGAATTTGATGTTTCAGAATGTGTGGGAACCCTGTATTTGCCATTTTGTCTTAAAGGAATGAGAAAACAAGACCATTTTGCTAAAGTAATGAAACTGAAAGTGACACAGGCATGGAGCCCAGTAATGAGGAGGGCGGGTGGCTTTATCATGTCTCTGGCGAAAACACATTTCCACGCAAGATTTATTGGCATATCTGCCAAAACAGCGGGAGAGAAGGCTCCAACACACACTCCTCCCACTGCTTGGCTCAATTGCACTCTGCCTGCAATTATTGACACTTTTCCTTCTGTTGTCACTTTTAAAAAAATGACTCGTTGATTAAAAAAGTACTGTTGACTTGAAATGCCTGACTGTTGTTGTTAAGCGAGGAAGCCAGCATTCCGAAGCATTTCACAGTTTCCTGCGGTCACACCAACCGAGAATTGATCGGGGGAACCAACCAGAGTCTGCATTAAATAACCAATCAATACCCCTCGTTGGAAAAAGCGCCGACCTTGAGCATGTACAAGTGAGAACGGATCAGCCCCAGCCTTTTCTCTGATCTCCACCCAGATTAGCCTGTTTGTTGGCTCAGATGTGTCTCTGTTAGCCCACCCTGGAAGGGAATGCTAACTTACTGTCACGGCGCTCAACCGCTAGAGTGTTTTCAGTGGACTTTTTTGCTGGTGTGTCATCCACTGTGGTGTGTCATCCACTGTGGTCAGTAACGTGCAGTGAGGTCATTGGCTGGGTAGGCAGTGAGCTATTTAAAAAAAAATCATGCGATTAACGCAGCAGCCAGACTTCAAATGGCATAGCGCATAATACTGTAGCGAACGGAGACTTGGTAGTGTAACTCGCCCCATGCGGGAATCGAACCCCGATCTCCCGCATCACCGACGGCCGCGCTAATTAGACCAAGAGAGAACTCGTCTAATGGTTAGCGCGGCCGTCGGTGATGCGGGAGATTGGGGTTCGATTCCCGCATGGGGCGAGTTACACTAGAAGATTCCCGTTCGCTACAATATAAAGGCAATCAATAGCCCTTATATCTTTTAACGCAGGCTCAAAACTCACTTCTTCAAGAAGTAGAACTACTACCAGAATCCTTCAAGCACCTATTGTATTGTTAGTTTGCTATTCTTCTCTATGCTATTGCTATTGCTATATTGCTATACTGTATTTTTAGTTTGCTATTCTTCATTTTGCCTTAAAAAAGCAGTACACTCCTACGTTAAATGCAATTATTGTAAGTCGCTTTGAATAAAAGCGTCGGCTAAATGACTGTAATGTAATGTAGGCTAATATACTATACTATAAAGTCAATCACATAGCCCATATATACTATACTATCAAATAGCTGGTCAAAAATGTCATGTATTGTTATCTCATAACTACACATAGCGTAGCGCAACAGCCTGTATGGCATTGCCTACATTCACCTGCATCTCAACAGGATTTACAGCAGCACACAAAACAGCTCAATGACAATATAAATTCACCTGCATCAACAACACAGGATTTACAGCATTTGAACCGGCACGCAATAGCCTACATTATCTTAACTGTTGGATATCCATGATGCTGATCTCAAGTTAGCTGTGGAAATGTAGAACCGCAGCGCGAACAGCAGAGGACTGGAATGCCGCTACGGCAAGCCAAACGCAAACTGTCAATCATGCTGTCAGAGGCAGCCTGCACGGTGCCTCAACGTCCATCAATGAAGACAATGTGAGAACAGACTACGCATGCGCAAACCTACGAAACCGTTGGTCTATCACTTCGCATAGCACAGAAGCACAAGCACAGTCTGCCTCTCGCACACACAGGTGCCTCTCGCCAGCAATCAGCAATCAGCTAGCGTTGGGAGCAAACTCTCCTGGTGCCAGGGCATGCATTATATTTTTTTATAACAACACATTTTACATCATCCATTTTTATTTTAACAACATTTTAACACATTAAAGTTAAGAATAATGAGTAAAATAAATTTAAAAAAACATATACATTTTTTAGATAAAAAAATAATTAAAAAATATTTGTAAAAGACTGATATTCTTTTTCTTTCTTAAATGCCTGGGTGAGGCACTGCCTACCCTGCCTCACCTGACTGCACGCCACTGACTGTGGTGTGTCATCCACTGTGGTGTTTCATCCACTGAGGTGTTTCATCCACTGTGGTGTTTCATCCACTGGTGTGTCATCCGCTGTGGTGTTTCATCCACTGGTGTGTCATCCGCTGTGGTGTGTCATCCACTGTGGTGTGTCATCCACTGTGGTGTTTCATCCACTGTGGTGTTTCATCCACTGTGGTGTGTCATCCACTGTGGTGTTTCATCCACTGTGGTGTGTCATCCACTGTGGTGTTTCATCCACTGAGGTGTTTCATCCACTGTGGTGTTTCATCCACTGAGGTGTGTCTTCCACTGTGGTGTGTCATCCACTGTGGTGTTTCATCCACTGTGGTGTTTCATCCACTGTGGTGTGTCATCCACTGTGGTGTTTCATCCACTGTGGTGTTTCATCCACTGTGGTGTTTCATCCACTGAGGTGTGTCTTCCACTGTGGTGTGTCATCCACTGTGGTGTGTCATCCACTGTGGTGTTTCATCCACTGTGGTGTTTCATCCACTGTGGTGTGTCATCCACTGTGGTGTTTCATCCACTGTGGTGTTTCATCCACTGTGGTGTTTCATCCACTGTGGTGTGTCATCCGCTGTGGTGTTTCATCCACTGTGGTGTTTCATCCACTGAGGTGTTTCATCCACTGTGGTGTGTCATCCGCTGTGGTGTTTCATCCACTGTGGTGTTTCATCCACTGTGGTGTTTCATCCACTGTGGTGTGTCATCCACTGAGGTGTTTCATCCACTGAGGTGTCATCCACTGAGGTGTTTCATCCACTGTGGTGTTTCATCCACTGTGGTGTTTCATCCACTGTGGTGTTTCATCCACTGAGGTGTTTCATCCACTGAGGTGTTTCATCCACTGTGGTGTGTCATCCGCTGTGGTGTTTCATCCACTGTGGTGTGTCATCCACTGGTGTGTTTCATCCACTGTGGTGTGTTTCATCCACTGTGGTGTGTCATCCACTGAGGTGTGTCTTCCACTGTGGTGTTTCATCCGCTGTGGTGTTTCATCCACTGAGGTGTTTCATCCACTGTGGTGTTTCATCCACTGTGGTGTTTCATCCACTGAGGTGTTTCATCCACTGAGGTGTTTCATCCACTGTGGTGTTTCATCCGCTGTGGTGTTTCATCCACTGAGGTGTTTCATCCACTGTGGTGTGTCATCCACTGTGGTGTTTCATCCACTGTGGTGTTTCATCCACTGTGGTGTTTCATCCGCTGTGGTGTTTCATCCACTGTGGTGTGTCATCCACTGAGGTGTTTCATCCACTGTGGTGTGTCATCCGCTGTGGTGTTTCATCCACTGTGGTGTTTCATCCACTGAGGTGTTTCATCCACTGTGGTGTGTCATCCACTGAGGTGTTTCATCCACTGAGGTGTCATCCACTGAGGTGTTTCATCCACTGTGGTGTTTCATCCACTGTGGTGTTTCATCCACTGTGGTGTTTCATCCACTGAGGTGTTTCATCCACTGAGGTGTGTCATCCACTGAGGTGTGTCATCCACTGAGGTGTGTCATCCACTGAGGTGTGTCATCCACTGAGGTGTGTCTTCCACTGTGGTGTGTCATCCACTGTGGTGTGTCATCCACTGTGGTGTTTCATCCACTGTGGTGTTTCATCCACTGAGGTGTTTCATCCACTGAGGTGTTTCATCCACTGTGGTGTTTCATCCACTGTGGTGTGTCATCCGCTGTGGTGTTTCATCCACTGAGGTGTTTCATCCACTGAGGTGTTTCATCCACTGTGGTGTGTCATCCACTGTGGTGTTTCATCCACTGAGGTGTTTCATCCACTGAGGTGTCATCCACTGAGGTGTTTCATCCACTGTGGTGTTTCATCCACTGTGGTGTTTCATCCACTGTGGTGTTTCATCCACTGAGGTGTTTC
>NC_137678.1:46013057-46055557 GCF_963989245.1 Nansenia antarctica
AACACAGTACGCCTGCCTGAGAGAACCCAGAGAGAATGACAGTGTGTTCTTCTCCCCTAACCCCCCTGGAGCAAGCACAGTGTACGGTACCAGTCCAAACTTTTGGAGTAGTTGTTTACCGGTGCTGTTTGGTAAACAAGCACCTTTCTAGAGAGCCAGAAGCTGAGCTAAAGCTAGCCCCCCGGGGTTTCAAACAGCAGGAGCTGACAGCAACAGGTTTGGTTTCTAATGAACCCACGACATAGAGATAGGGAGGAGGTAGATCTAGCATGGTGGAGTACCGGCGTTGATGTTATGGTTTTCTTCCTTCCTTTAGTCCTCAGAGAAGTGAAAGGCGTGAAAGACTGTGTCCTGTTTAAAAGGATAAGTCATGCTCCAGAAAACAGGCGATTTTTTGGGTACTGAATCACTTAGAAATGTTATGAGATTCATGGCGAAGAAAAAAAACTATTGTTCCAGTAGGGGTGCGAGCTGAATTTAAGTTGAAGACTTTTACAACTGTGAGAAATAATGGTCCATACAGTAGCTCGGGTGGTGAACTTGTCCAACAATTGATCCATTCTTATGAGATCCAAGGCTCTTCAATTTATATCTTATTGGATTTTTTAGACACAAGTGATTGCCATTCTTTCTCATTATCGACTACAGTTGTCGTCCTGCCAAATAGCTAGAAGAAATACTGTGAGAAAGTACTCTCTCCTCCACTCTGTGATCCAGCTGTAGCTAATTCACCCTCTTGTAAATGACGGGTGATTAGTCGCAGCTGAATGTATGTTTGAATTATCGTCGCTAATCACATATTAACGTCATATTACAATCCCTCTTGCAAAATTTCAATTATGTAAACAAGCTTGCTGCCAGAGTTCTGACTGATTGAACAGTTTGGCTTTGAATATGATTAGAGTTTTTTTTGGGGGGGGGGATTTTGTTTCTGACTCAAATCTCATTTTGCACACAGAAGTGGTGGAGATTAGTTTTTCTGATATGAAGTCAAAATGATTTGTTCGCTCACTACCTTTCGTGCGCCCTCGGCAGGAGGGGCGTTTCAGCCTCACACTGTGAGCTTCGATTCGCCGGCTTATTCTGGGTTTCAATCATCTCCTTTAGAGAACCTGGGTTACGTTTCGTGACCTCCGGCGCTCTTTCAGTCGGCTCTGTTCCATCCCTCGCTGTGGGAGCCTGCAATCACCACCTGATTGGCTGATCCCAACTGTAAACCTGCATGGACACAAGTACCCCGTCAACATCAGACAGTCTTTAAACCAGGGAGCGGTCACGCCCAGGCTGTTAAACCTTTTGACAGGTATGTGGAGAAGACCAGCTGGCTGTGGCACATATCACTGAAACAGAGGCACCTTTGAACAGGTGCCAACGACGCCACCAACTCATGGGTGGAGTGTGCTGCTCAGACACTGAGGTTGGACCTTTCGGGGGGGGGGGGGGTAGTGGCGCCCCGAGGAGAAGGTTGAGAAACACTGGCCTAGTCTATAGTGAGTTGGGCTGGTGATCAGAAGGTCATGAGTTCAAGTCCCACCTGGGAACACCACCACTAGTGTGCCCCCTTGAGTAAGGCACTTGGCCCTAAGTTACTCCAGGGAGAAGGTCGCTGTAATCTCTAATTGTAAGTTGCTTTTGGATAAAAGTGTCTGCCAAAATGGTTAAAATGTAAATGTAAACGAGAATCAAGTTGTTGGGGGTCCCCTGGAAATGATTGGTGTCAATTTGGGGTCATAAGAGGAAAAGAAAGTTTGGGAACCCTGTCTCCAAACCTCTTCGGACGACATGTGGGTGTAGTCTCCGTTCCGCTGGAAGGGAGTCCTCCCCACGTCAGGAAGTCCACTCTTGTGTTCCGTTTTCCTTGCAAGCGAGTGGCCCTGAGGGTCCGCAAAGGTTGGCTGCTCCACGTCAACAACCTCCGCGTCACAGACAGCTATCTCCATCTCCAGCTGTCACTATCTCCGTTTAGGGTAGTTCAGAGATATTGAGCGTCAACGTTTTTACATTCCATTATGTTTTGTGAGATGGAACCTTTGTATTTGATTAATTACTAACTCAAAAATGTCAACATTTAAAAAATAACACCACACAGGCATTAATAAACACCTAATGGATTTTTGACAAAAAACCCGAAAAGGCTAGAGAGAGAAGACGGTGGGTAGGAAGGTAGGATGTTTCCTAGTACACACGTGTTACTGCTTCTATCCCAAACATGTGAAGTCATCTATCTTCTGCCCTGTCTCCTGTAACGTGATAGGATTACCAGGTACTCTGAGGTTGTGGAGCTTTTTGTCGGTGCATTTCTGCAGCAGCGTCACGTCAAATATACAAAGTGAAGCATTGGATGTGTGAACCACCAGCTCTGGTGTAAAGATCTGGCCCCAAGTATAGGGTAGAACACTGACACAATAATTGGGGGGGGGGGGGGGGGGGGTATTTAGCTTTTTGGCCCCTTCCTTTTGTATATTTGACACAGAGTTGAGCAGAAATGTACAGAAAAGCACAGGAGACACGATTTGAACTTTTCAGTGTGTGATTTCAAGGCACAATTTAACCCCAATTTACAACCTAGTAGTTGTCAAGCGTGGAACATTAGCATGGCCAAAGCTAGCCAAGGGTTCAAGAGGTCAGAAAAACCACGAGTCACTCAAGCTAGCTGACTGTCCAAGTGAAGAGAGTGGCAGGTGTGCACAAGGTGAAAACCGTCAAACTTGGCTTCCCAAATGTGTTGATATTCTGCTTTAAATGTTGAGCTGAACTGGAAGACTCAAGTAGAGACAGCCCAGGAGAATCATAGGGTTCTCAGTAATAATAATAATAATAATAATAATAATAATAATAATAATAATAATAATAACAACTTTTATTTGTATAGCGCTTTTCCTGCAAACGTTGCAGCTCAAAGTGCTCCAAACGTTATATATAATCATAACTTAATTATTTAGTCATTTAAACGCGATATTAAAAAGATGGGTTTTTTAGAACAGTTTAGTTAGTAGAACAGTTAAGTTAGGTTGTAGCTAACTATGAGAACAGGCAGCAAAGGAAGAGTGGAGAAGGAGAACATGCTTGTTAGGTCCTAAGCAGGCTCTCTATGCCTGGTCCTAAGCAGGCTCTCTATGCCTGCAAGCGTCACCAACCTGTACCAGGCGGGAGTGGAAAGGAGCGTTCAGCGAATCGGCACACAGAGTGCGTGTCCTCATAGCGAGGGGTTGAACCCAGTCGATTGAAAGAGAAACCACTCTGTTCTCTTTTATCTCTCCCTCCCTCTCTCCCTCTCTCTCTCACGCTGCCCCAGCAAGAGTATCAACTCTGTCTCCATTTCACAGCACTGACATCTGTACACTTAAATCAGACACACACAGCCTTCAACTCCCCCCTAAACCCCCCCCCCCCCCTCCCCCTCCCCCCCATGCCAAATCCATCTGGATACCAACTTATTCCCCCCCTGTGTACGTATGTATGAGGGGCGAAAAAAAAAGGAGAAAATGGCTGCCACTTTGAAGCCTGATAATAATCTGTAGCGCTATTTTAAGAACCAAGCGCTGGGGGTGGAGGGAGGGGGGGGGGGGGGGAGAGGGAGGGCTTCTGATGAAGGTTGCTTATGTCATCACCGTTGCTGGGCAACCGGTGTGTTTCCAGTCGGCAGAGCCTGGCTCACCAGTGTGAAGTGGCTGATGGAGGCTGAGATTACAGTCGGGCGGTAGAGGCGACTGCCTGGGTATCTCCCTTTATCCACGGACCCCAACGGACCCCTTAGTGTCGTCTCCGCACAAAGGGCTTTGTCGAAAATCTCGACTGGGATATATACGATCTCCTCACATTATGTTCATGTCACAGCTGTACGGTAATGTACAATTTATAGGTCATACCATGGCATAGACCATCTATTAAAAAGAAAGAAAATACATCACTATACAGTGTACTATTATACTTCACAGTTCACACTGTATATACATTCTAAATGCAACACTTTTCCAATACAAATCTGAACGGTAGAACCTCCCTATATCTGCAGTAGTAGCGTGTAAATGACGTCCCATGGCTGTCTATACCGCACTTCGTTAGATCCGTCACGTCTCATCACCTGCACTTCTCTCCAACCCTCTTTTTAAAAAAAATCTTTATCATTACCATTCAGAAGCACGTTAGTCTCTCTGGGTTAGTCTACCCCCAACATACCACGCGCCATCTATATTCACGACCAACGCCTCTCGTATGCCCGTAACCTTCCCCTCCTCCGTTCCCCGTCGAGCCCACCTGTGCGCGGCGTCGTGAGGGAGCGCGCCTCTGCCCCCGGTGTTCCTCGCCTCCATATAGCTTCGCTTTCCACACAGCCTTGCCTCATTAACAGTCCTCGCTGTCGCCATTGGTGGGCGAGCCGTCGGAGTAATTAGGCTGGCGCTCCTCCGAGAGAGATAGAGATGGAGAGAGAGGGCAGAGCCGTGTTTGTGTTACCTCAGACACACACACACACACACACACGCACACGCGCACACCAGAGGCTAGGTAGCGTCAGCTTAACTTCTCAGGCTCTTCAAACATATGCTGGGGGTTGTTCATTACCGACTTAATTGCCGTGTTTGTATGCACGCCTCTGCCTGCACGTTTTTTTTTGGCGGGAGAGGCGTTTGAAATAGCTGGGGAGGGTATGTTTTCTTGTTTACTCTGAAGCAGCTTAATTCCCCCCCCCGCTCTATTCCTGTGGGGTGTGTGCGTGCGCGTGCGTGTGTGTTGTCTGCGCGTTTGTGTGCACGTGTGTGCACGTGTGCCACATTGCCCCTGTGATCCAGCACTGCAGCTGTAGAAGGTTATATCTGCCACGGATTTGACAATCTCCTCCCACAGCCGCCTAGCGACGGTCCTGGCTGACAGACGGCGTCCCGGTGTGAAAGGGTAGGCAGGTCCAGTCTCTGCATCTCAGGTACAGCTGGCCCGGCAGGTCCAGTCTCTCCGTCTCAGGTACAGCTGGCCCGGTCTGCGGGTGCTTGATTAACCCGCACTGTGGTGGGGCCTACCTCTGTCTGGCACTCCAGCTGACCGGCTATGATGTCGAGACTCAGAGCTGTCTGACTAGTCTCCACGTGGCTTCTTATTGAGGACCTTGGGCCCAGGGCTGTATAATAATAACTTTAATTTATATAGCACCTTTCAAAAAGCCCAAGGACGCTTTACAAGGGAATGATCGGACAGACAAAACAGAAAACAAACGAAACAAAACTGAAACAATGACTAGGGGCCAAAGGCCTTGGAGAACAGATGAGTTTTGAGGGCTAATTTGAAGGAGTCCAGGGTGGGGGGGGGCGTTGCGGATCACTGTGGGGAGGGAGTTCCAGAGGGTAGGTGCGGCCCCAAAGGTCCGTAGGTTGGTGCGGGGGGTGGATAGCATGGTATGTTGTACATTTCTTTTATTAGGATAAAACCCCTTGAGATGAGCCATCTCGTTTTCGAGGGGGTCCAAACAACACCTAATGCATAATGCATCATAATACAATAACACAATACAATAATACAATACAATACAAATATAATAATACATATTGCATAATACATAATCAATACATATTACATAAGAACAGAATAAACAATAAAAGACGCACACATGACAAAACACAGACAAACAGGAGACAAACAACAACACACCACATTGCCAGTTGAAAACATTGAGAACATCACAACCATAACACGACCAAAATGGATAACAGAACAAGGGAAGGCGGATCTACATACAACAATATACATACTACACTTAACAATAAACGTAATAAGTGTAAATGTAAGTGGTGACAACTTAAGGAAACACGAACAATCAGTCAAAAGGTAAGAAGACAGTGCATGCTTAAAACTAACAAAAGATGTGATGGATCTAATGTGAACCGGTAAATTATTCCAATCAGCTGGGGCTTTGAAGTTAAAGGCTCTTTTACCAACTGATTTTGTAACGTAAGGTGTGGTGAAATTAAACTGAGATGAATGCCTAGAACGATGGTTAGCTGTAAAAGGAACAAGATACTGTTGCATTTAAATATAAATTGAAGCCAGTGCATGTGTCTTCTTACATAAGGAGATGGACATTTGAGTGCCTGATACATGTTACAATGGTGAGTGAGAAAAGGACATCCAACGACAAATCTGCAGATTCTGTTATATGCTGTGTTAAGCGGGACAAAATCCGTTTTTTGCTGCGGTTTGATAGACAACATCACAATAGTCAATTAGTGGGAATATGAGTTGCATGACAAGTTTTTTAAGAACATTGGGTGAAAAACAGTTACGTGATCGATATAGGGTATTGATTCCAAAATGTACTTTACGCAGGGTATAGTCAATGTGTGATTTGAATGAGAGATTGGAATCAAGCCATACACCAAGATATGTAATATTGTCAGCTTTATGTAGAGTAGTGCCATCATTACAGGATATTACACATGAACCGGGTGTAGATTTGAGTTTCTGTCTAGTTCCAAAGATCATAGTGTAAGATTTAGATTTATTGAGCAGTAATTTGTTCTGTAAAAGCCAATCTTGTAGGATGTTGAAGTCAGACTGAAGAGAAGTTTGAATTTGTAGTATGTCCGGTTTAGATGTGTATATGACAGTGTCGTCAGCATAAAGTTGAGCACAGCAGCTTTTGAAAATTGTAGGTAAATTATTAACATATATAGAGAAAAGAAGTGGTCCCAATGTAGAGCCCTGAGGCACACCTCTTTGTTGAATTGCGAAATCAGAGACATTTCCATTCAATAACACACACTGCTTTCTGTTATGAAAGTATGAATTAAACCACAGGAGTACATTTTCAGACAGGCCAATAGCATGAAGTTTGTCTAAGAGCAGATAGCGGTCAACAAGATCAAAAGCTTTTGTTAGATCTATGAAGATCCCTGTGAGTTCACCATTATTTTCAGCAGAGAAGACATCATTAGTGAATTTAAGTAAGGCTGTAGTTGTGGAGTGATTAGGCCTGAAGCTAGATTGAAATGGTGATAAAATATTATTATTACTAAGATAGTATGCAAGCTGATTATAAATTCATTTTTGGCAGTAGAGCAGATAATAATAATTGTTGCAATCAAGTACATCTCCACCCTTGTGGAGTGGTGTAATACGAGCACTTTTCCAGATAACGGGTAACTCACAGGTAGCTAGTGAGAGGTTAAATAAATCAGCAAGTGGGTACATAAGAATATTGGAGGCTAGCTTAATAAACCTATTTTCGATGCCATCAAGTCCAGGATAACTGTTCACACTTAATTCATTAATGGTATTCAGAACTTCTGTTGGCAACATTTTTCTAAAAGAAAAGGAACTGCGGCAGGGTGAGATATTATTAGGAGAGCCAGTAGATAGGTAAGACTCAGACAATAAAGTAGAGCAGACAGAGGAAAAATGCTGATTGAAAGCTTGGGCGACAGATACAGAGTCATGTAGTATAGTATTGGCAACTCGTATTTGATTGATGGAGCGCTTTTCAGAGGTATTAGTAATTTAATTTTGTTCCAGAATTGCTTGGGGTTCCTGAAATCAGAAGTAAGAGAATCGTTGTAGTAATTGGATTTTGCATTCCTGGTTTTCGTCTTGCTCAATTTTCTCAGCTGCCTGTATACTTCCCAGTCAGCATTATCCCTTGTTTTACGGAAAGTTGACCATGCTTTGTCCCTCTGTCTGAAGAGACTGATAAGTTCAGGGCTGACCCAAGGGAGATATTTACCTTTGACAGTTTTCCAAGGTGCATGTTTGTCCACCACATCAGTGAACTCAGTGTAAAGAAAATCCCAGCCATCTTGCACATTTGGTATTAATTGGAATCTGTCCCACTTAATATTGATTAAATCATTCTGAATTCAGTTTCTTATATTGTCTGATTTTGATTAGTTTTGGTGGCAGTTTAGGCAATTTGATTTTCCAGACACAGTAGATAACTGAGTGATCACTGAAGCAGTCGGACATAACACCAGCCTTAAGGAATCTATCGGGGTGTGAAACAAGTATCCAGTCAAGCAGGGATTGTGTTCGAGATGTGATACGAGTAGGCTCTTTGATTAATTGGGTAAGATTTAGACTACTAAGTGTTTTGTTTTTTTTAGATGACTCATCTAGCCAGTTTTTGTTAAAGTCATCCAATACAATAATTTCGTTTCTGCAGGAAATGGAATTGATAGTGGAGATTAAGCACTTTAATGACTCAGCAGGTGAAGATGGAGGTCTATATAAGCTACCAATAGTTATACATTTATTTCCATGAAAAATTATCTTCACAAAAACACATTCAAAATGTTGAGGCTCAACTGTGGGTATGATTAATTCAGATGTAAGGTCAGCGGAAACATATATAGCCACACCTCCTCCCCTAGAGCCCCTATCAGATCTATATAGCACATCATTTATTAGGTTTATTTCGTTATCTGCGATACTACTGTTGAGCCATGTTTCAGATAGGGTGATGATGTTAGGCTTATGTATGGATACCCAAGCACGAAGTAAGTCAATTTTGGGCACCAGACTCCTAATATTAAAATGAGTTATTTGTAATCCTTTAACATCATCCATTCTGGAGATTAGCAGTGGATGTATGTATGGATAGTATGGACTTTTCTTCTCATTGTTATGCACACCTTGAAACTGGAAAAGCCAAATGTGGTGGAACCCCAGAGAAACAGAGACAGAGGCCAGGAGAATATATAATGATTTATTATGGATGATATAAACATAGAAATAGGCCCTACACTAACTAGTGGAAAAACAAACATAAGGTGTGATGCAGGCGATAGTTATGGGGTGTGTAATTATACTATGTGTGTGTGCGTGTATGAGGTCAGGGGTGTTGTATTATGTGCTGCGATACTACCCTAGTGAGCAAAGTCCGAGATCCTTTTCGGGCCAGGGAGAGTGATCCATGAGAGAGTAGTCCAGAGGGGAGTCCAGGGGTCGAGCCAGGGAGGGAAATCCAGATGAGAGTAGTCAGAGGGGGTCCAACAGAAAGTTATGTCCAAGCGTTGGATCTCCGTCTGTAGCAGGGTTAAGTAGGCGGCTGTCCAGGTGGTGATTGGGACAGCTGGGCTGAAACGTAATAGCCCACACCTGCTGCAAACAGAGCCAGAGATCCGGCCCACTCAATCCGGCCGGGAGGGGGCGCCAGAACGAGGCTCACGGGGGTGTGTCGGATTAGGAGGCACAACAGTACCCCCTTCCTCAGGGGAGGCACCGGACGACGGACCCAGGGCCCCGGGGTTGGCTCGGTAGAAATCCTCCAATAAGGACGGGTCGGCGAGATAGGACGCAGGCACCCAAGTCCGGTCCTCGGGCCCGTAGCCAACCCAGTCCACTAGGTATTGAAACCCGCGACCCCGGCGGCGGACCTCCAGTAGTTTGTTTACCGTCCATACCGGGTCCCCATCATCCAGGACACGGGGCGGCGGCGGAGCCGGGCTGGGGGAAGACAAAGGGCTGGCGGCCACAGGTTTAAGCTGGGAGACATGGAACACCGGGTGTATTTTGAGGGAGGGAGGAAGGGTCAAACGTACCGCCGTGGGGTTGACGATACGGTCCACGGGATAGGGACCAACGTACCGGGGGTTGAGTTTCCGGGTGGAGGTTTGGGAGGTCTGGAGGGGCAGGTCCCGGGCCAACAGCCAAACCCTCTGACCTGGCTGGTAGTCAGGGGCCGGCACCCTCCGCCGGTTCGCGCTCCGCCGGGCGCGCTCGGTGGCGCGGAGCAACGCCGCCCTGGCGGTCCTCCACACGTTGCGACACCGGCGGAGATGGGCCCTGGTGGTTGGGACCGCCACCTCCAGCTCCTGTTGGGGAAACAGAGGGGGTTGGTAACCCAGGGAACATTCGAATGGGGACATACCAGTGGCGGCGCTCTCCATAGTATTGAGGGAGTACTCCACCCACGGCAGGTATTTCGCCCAGGAGGAGGGATTGTGGGCGGAGACACATCGGAGAGCGGCTTCCAGAGCCTGGTTGGCCCGCTCGGCCTGCCCATTGGACTGAGGGTGGTACCCGGAGGTGAGACTGGTGGTGGCCCCAATGCCTCTGCAGAAGGCCCGCCAGACCTTGGAGACGAACTGGGGGCCCCGGTCAGAAACCACATCCGAGGGGATCCCGTGGAGGCGTACGACGTGGAGAGTTAGGAGGTCCGCCGTCTCGGCCGCTGTGGGCAGTTTCGGGAGGGGAACGAAGTGGACCGCCTTGGAGAACCGGTCCACGATGGTGAGAATGGTGTCGCACCCCTGGGAGACAGGGAGCCCAGTAACAAAGTCCACGGCGATGTGCGACCACGGTCGGCTGGGCACCGGGAGAGGCTGCAGGAGACCCGCAGGAGGCCGATGGGAGGCCTTACTACGGGCGCACACCGTACAGGCGGCCACAAACTCCCTGGTGTCCCCCCTGAGATTGGGCCACCAGAACCTCCTCCCGATGAATGCCGCCGTCCGCCGCTCGCCGGGGTGGCAAGCGAAGCAGCTGGAGTGGCCCCACTCCAACACCCTGGCTCGGACAGCTGTAGGCACAAACAAACGGTTAGGGGGTCCGGTCCTAGGGTCTGGTTCGGCCCGCTGAGCCTGTCTCACCAAAGCCTCGACGGGCCAGGTTACGAACCCCACCACCCGGGACGGGGACAGGATGGTATCTCCCCCCTCAGCGACACCCGAATCCGCCTTGGGGAACTGGCGGGAGAGAGCATCAGCTTTGACGTTCTTGGAGCCGGGACGGTAGGTAAGGGTGAAGTCGAAACGACTAAAAAAAAGAGCCCAGCGGGCTTGTCGAGAGTTGAGCCTCTTGGCGGACCCAAGGTAAGTGAGGTTCCTATGGTCAGACCACACCAGGAACGGTAGTTTGGCTCCCTCCAGCCAGTGTCTCCACTCCCTCAGGGCCTCGTGAACCGCCAGCAGCTCCTTGTTGCCCACGTCGTAATTTTGGGCCGCGGGTTCGTAGCGCCGAGAGAAGTAGGCGCAAGGGTGTATCTTCTGGTCCTCCCCCGACCGTTGAGAGAGGACCCCCCCGATCCCCGTGTCCGAAGCATCTACCTCTACGATGAACTGTCTCTCGGGGTCGGGGTGGATCAGCACTGGCGCGGAGGAGAACAGGTGTTTTAGTGTGCCGAAAGCGGTCTCAGCAGCGGCGGTCCAGCAGAAGGGCCGTGAGGTGGAGGTAAGCGCAGTGAGCGGCGCTGCGACCTGGCTGAACCCTTTAATGAACCGCCTCACAAATCCCGCGAACCCCAGGAAGCGTCTAAGTTGGGTCCGGTCCGTGGGCTGAGGCCACTCCACGACAGCCTTGACCTTGGCAGGGTCCGCCCGCATCTGTCCGTCCTCCACCACATTACCCAGGTAGGTGACCGAGCTGGTGTGGAAAACGCACTTCTCCCCCTTCACGAATAAGCGGTTCTCCAGGAGCCTCTGCAGGACTAGCCGGACGTGCTGGTGGTGCTCCTCCACGGACCGAGAAAAAATAAGAATGTCGTCAAGGTACACAACAACAAAAATGTTTAACATGTCCCGAAGGACATCGTTGACCAGGGCCTGGAAAATAGCAGGGGCATTAGATAGACCAAAAGGCATGACGCGGTATTCAAAATGGCCGAGGTGGGTGTTAAACCCGGTCTTCCACTCGTCCCCCTCCCTGATGCGGACTAGATGGTAGGCGTTACGTAGGTCCAGCTTGGTGAATACCTTGGCATGGGTGAGGGGTTCGAAGGTGGAGCTAATGAGGGGAAGGGGATAACGGTTCTTTACAGAAATGTCATTCAGAGCCCGAAAATCAATGCAAGGTCTGAGCCCACCGTCCTTCTTGGATACGAAGAAGAATCCAGCCGCGAGGGGAGAGGAGGAGGGCTGGATGATGCCAGAGTTGATGGACTCCGTAATGTAGTTACGCATCGCCTCCTTTTCAGGGAGTGAGAGGCTGTAAAGTCTACCTTTAGGAAGGGTGGCACCAGGCAGGAGGTCTATAGGACAGTCATACGGGCGATGGGGTGGAAGGGAGAGTGCCTCGTCCTTGCTGAACACCTGGCCTAGGTCGTGGTAGATGTGAGGAACCCCGGTGAGGTCAGGCGGAGTGATCTTAGACTTGGGGTCGCTAGAGGGAGACAGGGCGGAGCGAAGGCAGGAGGCGTAACACGTACCTCTCCAGCCTAGGATCTGGCCCGAAGCCCAGGAGATGTGAGGTTCATGTCTCTCGAGCCAGGGTCTACCCAGCACCAGGGGAGACGTGGGGGTCTGAAGGACAAAGAACCGGATCTCCTCGGTATGATTCCCGGAGATCGTAAGAGATATAAGCCCAGTGGTGTGGGTGATAGTTCCTAGGGAACGGCCATCAATGGCCCTAGGCATGATGGGGCGGTCTAGAAGGACTAGGGGGATGCCCGCCTGGTGGACTAAGTTTTCATCGATTAGACAACCATCAGCCCCGGAGTCGATGAGGGCGCTGACAGACAGGGTGTCCTTCCCCCAGGTGAGAGTGGCAGGGAATAGGCGACTGGGGGTGACCTGGGGCTGAGAGAGAGAGGTGTTGCTCACCAGTATGCCCCCTACTGGTGAGCTGGGTCTTTTGGCCGGACAGGACACGCCCGGATGATGTGCCCCTCCTTGCCGCAGTACAGGCACTGCTTGTTGAGAAGCCTCCGTTCTCGCTCCTCTCGCGAGAGCCGAGAGCGGCCGATCTCCATGGGCTCCCCAGCCCCGGAAGTAGCCACGAGAGGAGGCAGCATGGGCAGAGAAGGGGGCGGGGTCGTTCCGGCGCGATAGGTAGTGGGGCGCGTGACAGCTCGCTGGACGCGGTCGGTGCGTCGTACCTGGAGGCGTGCATCCATCCTAAGGGCCAGGGTAATCAGCTCATTAAGGGTGCCGGGATCGTCGCGCACCAACAGGTCCTTGATGGAATCATGTAACCCCTTGTGGAAAAGGCTGAGGAGGGCTCCGTCATTCCAGCCTGTCTCCGTGGCTAGAGTACGGAACTCGACCATGTACTCGGCTACAGAGCGGGAACCCTGGGAGATGGCTAACAAGCGGCCGGTTACATCCTGCCCGTCCTGGGGGTGGTCGAACACGAACCGGAACTCCGCTTTAAACAGGGGGTAATCCGTGGAGTATCTTGAACTGCTCCCGACAGCGGCTATGGCCCATTTGAGCGCTTTGTCAGCGAGTAGAGACATGATAAACGCTACCTTGGCCCCGTCGGAGGAGTACTTGGAAGGCTGGTGCGTAAATACTAATTCGCACTGGGTCAGAAAACCCCGACAACAATCAAAGTCACCATGGAATGGAGCGGGGCTGACTAACCTGGGTTCCCAGTGAGCGACAGGAGGATAGAGCGAAACGGGGTTCACAGGATCGACCGGGGGATTAGTCATCTGCCCAGATATGGAACTCGTGTCAGGGGGTGGTCTGCTGCCAGCGGCGATGAGGTCCAGAGAACGCTGGATGGAGGCGAGAGACCCGGACAGGGCGTCCATCTTCGTCTCGAGACTATTTACAGCCCCGACGGTGGCACGGGTGGTATTCTCCAGTACGGCTATCTGGCCTTGGACCGTGGGGAAGGCCTTCTGGAGCTCGGCCTGCAGACTGGTAAGTTGCGTAGCATGGCTATTTACCTCTCTGCGTAAATCTACGACTAATGGGAGAACCCCAATACCCGGGGAACCACCCTTGTTCTCTGGAGTTCCACCTTGGCTCATAGGCGCTTGGACATACTGTTATGCACACCTTGAAACTGGAAAAGCCAAATGTGGTGGAACCCCAGAGAAACAGAGACAGAGGCCAGGAGAATATATAATGATTTATTATGGATGATATAAACATAGAAATAGGCCCTACACTAACTAGTGGAAAAACAAACATAAGGTGTGATGCAGGCGATAGTTATGGGGTGTGTAATTATACTATGTGTGTGTGCGTGTATGAGGTCAGGGGTGTTGTATTATGTGCTGCGATACTACCCTAGTGAGCAAAGTCCGAGATCCTTTTCGGGCCAGGGAGAGTGATCCATGAGAGAGTAGTCCAGAGGGGAGTCCAGGGGTCGAGCCAGGGAGGGAAATCCAGATGAGAGTAGTCAGAGGGGGTCCAACAGAAAGTTATGTCCAAGCGTTGGATCTCCGTCTGTAGCAGGGTTAAGTAGGCGGCTGTCCAGGTGGTGATTGGGACAGCTGGGCTGAAACGTAATAGCCCACACCTGCTGCAAACAGAGCCAGAGATCCGGCCCACTCAATCCGGCCGGGAGGGGGCGCCAGAACGAGGCTCACGGGGGTGTGTCGGATTAGGAGGCACAACACTCATGTGCTTATGACACTTAAGTACATTTGTTGCATATAGCAGACTAGTACAAGAGCAGTCACAGAGCAGACTAATAGAAGAAGAGTCACGTTGTGTTGTCTCTCTGTTCTCGTGCTAAGGCGCACGTAAGACGTGGATGTGCACTGGTCTCGGTATTGGATCCCTGGTCTTGTCTGGCAGACTGGCCACTAGAGAGATGGAAGTCAGGACAGGGCTGCCGGAATGTGTGTCAATGCTGTTTTCCATCTTGTTTGGGGGGCGGCTGTGGCTCAGGGGAGTAGAGCCGGTGTCTAATGATCGCAAGGTCGGCGGTTCGGCGGTTTGATCCCCCGGCTGGCCACGTGTCGAGGTGTCCTTGGGCAACACACTGACACCCCAAATTGCTCCCAATGCGCGGGCCGGCGCCTTTCACGGTAGCCTCTCAGCCTTGGACCTAGAGTTACCACAGCAACCGCACATCACCGGAACAACCCAATCTTCCACGCATGCATGCACGCACACACACACACACACACACACACACACACACACAGATCTGACACCTGACACGGGTCTTATGAAGGACACGAATGGCCAGATAATTGCCTCAGGATTGAGTGTGTGTGTGTGTGTGTGTGTGTGTGTGTGTGTGTGTCTCTGTCTCTGGTGTGTGTGTGTGTGTGTCTCAGATTTGTACAAACCTGTGAGAGAAGATGAGTACGATTACCATACAAATGCTTTTGTGATTCCCGGGCAAAAACAATAAACAAAGCAGACGTGTCTACAACCATCTCCTCTTATCCGCCAGTGACGGGCCTGGCTGTTGAAAAGGCTCCGGTATCAAAAGGTACAATACCACCTGAAGTCACCTCCCTCCCCCCCCCCCCCTCACCTCCCTCCCCTCCCTCCCTCCCCCCCTCCCCACCGTGTCGACTCTCCCAGCGTCTCTTCATTCATCAACCTCAAACAGCCTCTCACTGCTAGAAAGCCAACAGGTCTGGGGAAGATTGATATGTTTGTGTACTACCTCCTGACGAGAGGCGGGGGAGGGAGGGGGGAGAGAGGCGGGAGGGAGGGAGAGAGGTGGGAGGGAGGGGGGAGAGAGGCGGGGGGGAGGGGGGAGAGAGGTGGGGGGGAGGGGGGAGAGAGAGAGATAGAGAGAGAGGGGGGAAGGAGGGAGAGAGGCGGGAGGGAGGGGGGGAGAGAGAGAGAGAGCTACGCACCCAGCCCCCCCCACCCCCTGTTTTCATCCAGCAGCACTCCAGCATCCACCTATCTCTCTGGTGCTGCACTCAAGATCCATTCAGTCGACTCCCTGCATGGCTCTCATTAACTTGGCAATTTTCTCTGTAATTGGGAATAGAACAATACCGGTGGCGGTGTTGGGAATGTTCCGGGTGATAAACAAAAAACACTCACGTGTTTGAGAACTAAGGGACCAGTGTTGCAGTAGCACATTTGATACGCCTTCTCACTGCTACAAAAGGCTGTTTTTAGTTTTTTCAAAGGCTATTCCAGCAGTTCCCATATGGAGTCCCCTGATATTTCCAACCTATCCAACCTCTATGACGTAATAAAGAAACACACCAAAAAAGTATTTTGTATGAAGACGGGCAATGTCTCTGTGTATTGCACCTGTAGCCTATATTGCAATTTTTTTGGTTTGTTTGTTTGTTTTGGGGTTCAAATCCCCAAATGAGTGCATCTGTTGGCCGATATTTGCTATTGCCGAGTGCTTCTAAAGCCTTTCGTCATATTTTTGCGTGTGTTTCGTGTGTGCCAGACGGTATCTGCTACCTGTTTGTTATCGTCATGCAGATTGCACTCTAGAGCTTTATGGCTCGAGTGACTCTCAGCCTCAGGGAAAGTTTAACCAATGGGGAAAACATATAGGCTCATCAGCCGAGACAGGTGATCTATACACCTCGGCTGTGGGCGGCTGTGGCGCAGAAGGTAGAGCCGGCGTCTAATGATCGCAAGGTTGGCAGATCGGCGGTTCGAACCCCGGCTGGCCACATGTCGGCGTGGTGTCCTTGGGCAAGACACTGAACCCCCAAATTGCTCCCAATGAGCGGGCCGGCGCCTTACATTGTAGCTTGCCGCCATCGGTGTGTGGAATGTGTGTGTGAGTGGGTGAATGAGAGGCCGTTGTAAAGTGCTTTGGAATAAGGCCGCTATATACTGTAAGTGCATAAGTCCATTTACCATTTACATCTCCATCCTACACAACTCAGAGGGGACTCAACAGAAACGATGTAAAAATGGAACCCAGCGATACATTCACCATGAATTAAACAGCAGAGTGTAGTTAGATAGAACATATATTCGCAAATATAGAATCAATTCTCCATAGATGATTGCCTTTTCAGGAAAATGTCCTTTCCCATGGCATTATCATACCTAGGCTCCTTCTAACTAACAACGCTCACGCTCCTGGTTATGAGAGCACCGGATGAGGCTTCTCTCTCTGCTGCGCTCTGTTTACCTGGTAAACGCTTAAGTGAGTGTCATTACGTCGGCCCCATTATATTGATTGTCTCCGTTCATTCCTGTTACGGCTTTTAATTACTGGCTGAATTGCCCGCGGCAGGCAGAGGCCCCCCAACGGCTGTTGCTAACAACATGATGTAAACACACGTCGCTGCCGCGGTTCAGCGGGTTTGTTGTGATCACATGTTGTCCCTTACCCCCCTTACCCTTTGACCAGGTAGGCAGGGACCAGAGCACGCCTCCTTCAGACCAAGGAGGTTAGAAAAGTCCCGTCTGCGTCTCCCATTGGTGGAGAAGTCAGTGTGGGCGGGGCGTAGGGGGTAGGACGGTCCTCAACTCTGCAGGGAGGGATTTAACTCGGCGATGATTAATGAGGTCTGAGAGGTGCGGAACATTCAGGTCAGAGGGCGCGACGCTTGGTTCAGGAGGCCCAGCCCCATACCGTTGCTCCATCGCTCTGCTAGATATCTTCATCAGAGTGACCCCCCCCCCCCACACACACACAGGGCCGTTTGGGAGATATGCGAGGCCCTGTGCGAAGTCAGATTTGCGAGGCCTTTTATAATGATGTAGGCTACTATTATAACCGCGCGACACGCACGCACCGATAGAAATGCGCTCACATGCTGTGCTGATAGACAATATAATATCTACTTATTTAGATAGTTTACAACCATGTTTGTTTCATTTCAAACCTTTTATACTCGTAAAGGATTAGGATTTAGGATAAAGCAGTCATCATACCCAACATTAAATACGCACAAGCCATTATTGACATGAATAGAGATGTTACTCACCACCATGTAGGCCTATCCTTTATGTTGAAAAGCTTACAGCAAAAGCAAAAAGACATGTCCCGTTTTTGAGAGTACACAAGCCACTTTCTTTCTATTTTTTCCCCATTTGGTAGTTTTCGGAGAAATAAAGTTTCACTAAAGTTTCTGTTCTCATTATTTTTAGGATAACTAAATCCAGGTTTCATCTTTGGGGGACCTCTTCTAATGATCACTTCTGTAACTGTAGAGTCCATATGTACCGGCCAATTGACCAGGATCATCATACATGACATATCTGACACCGTAGGCTCGTCTTGCATTCCATCACTCTCAGCCCTGCTGCTGCTGCTCTGAGTAGCTCCATCTTCCGCCTCCGTATCCTCTACTTCGCCACTCCTGACCATCATCACCTGGGGCTGGGCAGCCCCACTGCTGCCGGTGTAGCTGTTGTCCTCCTCCACCTCTGAGACATCATCTTTGCCTCTCAGGGGGGGCTGTGCCGTGCTACTACTAGCATTGCTAGTGCTAGCAGTAACGTTAGCTTCTTCGGTGCTAACGGGAGCCTCACTTGTTTCGAACGAACCTCTAAGCCAGGCCCTGAAGCCTTCCTTTCTTTTATTTTTATTTATTTTTTCAGCACCCGATTAACATTTTCTTCCTCGGTCTCGTTCCCTCTGCATTTTGTCCGTTGCACTAAGCAGTCACTATGCACAACAAGTGTCAACGCGCGCCCAAAATTCACGTTTCACGTAAGGTGTCATAGGGGGAAATTACTTTTTTCTGTTGCTAAGAATCTCCCTGTCCTACAGGTATGCTAGATTTTAGATACAGTATATGATTGACTATGATTATCACATGTGTGAACATTTAGAAATGTATTAAAGGCAAAAATAATAATATGGTCCCTTGCCTGGCGCTTTGGAGGGCCTCGCCAGCCAGGGTACCAAAGCGCGAGGCCCTGTGCCACCGCCCCAGCTAGCCCCCCCTTAAAGCGGCCCTGCCCACACACACACACACACACACACACACACACACACACACACACACACACACACACACCGATACCACCAATACCACCAAACACCACTGTGTGATATCTCTTTGATGGTTGTTCTATTTAGGTTGAAAGCAGGGCTGTTGGTGTGTGTGTGTGTGTGTGTGTGTGTGTGTGTGTGTGTGTGTGTGTGTGTGTATGTGTATGGGCTTATTCGACTTGGGATAGAGAACACACAGAATAGACTTGTAGTAGTCAGGTCTTTATGGCAGCGGGCTGTTGCTGTGTGGGCTTGTTTGTGTTGGGATGGAGCCTGGGGGAAGAGACCGATACAGATCTACACAGTGGAGAGTGAGTGAGTGAGTGAGTGTGTGTGTGTGTGTGAGTGGAGGTTGGTGAGTCAGAGAGCCCATAGGAGCTGTCACAGTTCTGTTTATGTAGGTTAACGCAGCTTTGATGACACGCCCGCCAATCACAAACTAACTTCATCCGTAGTCATCTGTGTATCCATCTGTGTTCAAGGCAGTTTTGCTGCCTTTGAATGTGTCAATACTATCTCCCCCTCTCTGTAGCCTAGATTGTGGAGGTTTATGGACGCAGTTGAACCTTGAGGGAGAAAGAGAGAGCACGTGAGAGTCGTGATTGCAAGAGTGAAAGAGATATCAACGACACGTGTGTGCGTGTGTGTGTGTGTGTGTGTGTGTCTATAAGTGTGAGAGAGCATGTGAGAGAGAGTCTGAGAACATGATTGAAACAGAGATAAATGACGTGTGTGTGTGTGAGAGAGAGAGAGAGAGAGAGAGAGAGAGAGACAGAATGTGTGTGTCTGAGTGCATGAGTGAAAGAGAGTGATAAATGACGTGTGTGTGTGTGTGTGTGTGTGTGTGTGTGTGTGTGTGTGAGTGTGTGAGAGAGAGAGAGTCAGAATGTGTGTGTCTGAGTGCATGAGTGAAAGAGAGTGATAAATTACATGTGTGCGTGTGTGAGAGAGAGAGCGCGTGTCAGAGTTAGACTTGGGCGGTTTTCATTTTTTGATTGTTGTAGGGGTTGACTGAGTCGCCAATTTCAAATTATTAATCCTCTATCCTTTCTGCCGACCTGCTCCAACACTTTCCACGAGCAGTGCTGAAAAAATGTGCTTCAAATAAATAAATACAAACCGCGCGGAAAATACTTCTGTTTCCGTAATGACACTAAGCCGGGAATAATTCAGATTCAACCGAAAGTCTCTAGGAGGTTAGGAAGTTTTCAGTGCGGCATATTTGTTGTGCTCAGGAGGATCTTTGAGAATACTCACCACCCTGGATGCTGTCGACATAGATATTATATACACACATACGGAATATACCTAGATATTATCAAGGGCTGTAGGGCTGTAGAGCTCCCGAGAGCAGAGACCATAGTCATATTTACTGTCATCTGCTGTAATGCCTTGGAGCGTGTGTGTGTATGTGTGTGTATGTGTGTGTATGTGTGTGTGTGTGTGTGTGTGTGTGTGTCTGTGTGTGTGTGTCTGTGTCTGTGTCTGTGTGTGTGTGTGTGTGTGTGTCTGAGTGAGTGAGTGAGTGAGAGAGTCTAAGTGCATGAGTGTGGAGGAGAGACATAAACAGTGAAAGATATAGAATGGAAGTTGCGAGAGGCTTGGCAACAGAAGCCTGCGTCACCAACCTGTAAACCTTTGTCCTACCTTTCTCTCTCTCTCTCTCTCTCTCTCTCTCTCTCTCTCTCTCTCTCTCTCTCTCTCCCCCCCCCCCCCCTCCAGAGAGTGGCTCAGCCATCACCTCCTCCTGCATCGGCCTGGGAAACTCACTGACTCCCCCTGCTGGTCAGGCCGGCAAACCTGTGCCAGGATATAACGGTGAGAACCTCAACCTCCTGGATCTGGGTCTTGTTCTTTCCTCCCTCCCCTCCCTTCCCCCACCCCTCCCCTACTGTTGTCTTGTGTCCCCTCCCCCCCATCTCCCCCTCTTTTTGTAATCTTTTTGTAATCATTGTTTTCTATTGTAAAGCGCTTTGAGTTGCATTCATGTACGAAAGGCGCTATATAAATAAAGTTTTACTTACTTACTAAAGCAGACGTCAAAACCATGAAACATCTCCGTCTGTTAACCTGAGCCAGTGTGCAGTGAGAACCATTGCTCTAAGCTCCTATCTGGCCTAAATGTCTTTTGCTATCAAGCGTTAGTACCGAAACAACCCTCTTAAGACATCCTAGATGTCAGATATTGTCGCTCCATGCATATCTGCAACCGTTGTAAAGTTCAATAGGTATTCAATTCGGTTCCTGTTATGGTTTTTTAACTGATGGGCCTAATTGGCTCGGAGAATGAAAAACCTCAAGCGTCAACACAGCGGCTGTATTTCACAGCAACCCAGTTTTTGACAGTCCACCTCACTCACCGGTGAAATATGGGTCTTCTAAATGCCATTTGTATGCGCCTCTCTTGTCTTCTCACAGTCACGGTGATCGACGACGACATGCAGGAGGTGAAGCCAAGGACCCTGGGAAATATTGTGGTGAGGTAAGCCGCACGGTCATGGTCGTCACACGCCGGTGAGCAGCTAAGTCATTCTTCTATATTGCCCCTGTCGCCGAGACTGGCACACCACTTTGTCTGTCTGACAGCTTAACACGCACACACACGCACACACACACATACACACATACACACATACACTCATACACACACATACACACACACACACACACACACACACACACACACACACACACACACACTCACTCCACACTCACTCACTCACTGTGTCACTCCCACAGCTTTTTTTCTCTTTTTAGGTATGTCCTTATGTAACCTGACGCAACTTGATCCACTTGCGTTTCATATCGCTACGATCGTTATCAAACATTTGCAACATTTTCACTTAAAGGCCCACATTAGGTCTGGTTGCTTCAAGTCCGAAAATTGCCACTGAGCTGATAGCATCTGTATTTTGGGGTGAAACATTTTATTTTCTCAGCTCCGCCTAAAACAATTTCCCACACTTCACACAGCTAGGAAGCTTGACGTGGCTAGCCTGTTAGTAAAGATGTCTCGCCTAGAGTCAAATAGAACAACATTTTATTCTATTTTATTCTCCTATTGAGAATTGCTCCTATCTATAGCTGGCGTTACTTTCCCAGACAGCTCTGTGAACGACTAACGTCACCACTCTGCTGCCTCCGTTCTTTAAGTCATTTTCCCCCAAAAAACAGGGAACTCCTGTGAAGTCCTGATCATCCAGTGTTGCATATAAAGCCATACGCGTTTCCTTCCAGGCAGGTTTGTGATGCTTGTAAGCTAAGCCAAGTCTCTACAGTCTCACTACAGTCTCACCACCAGTTGCTTCTTTCTGCCTTCCTTTGTGCCCTTATCTGTGAGGTTGTTACCTCCTTGAAATCCCTCCCTCTCTCCCTCCCTCTCTCCAATTCGCTCTCCACTTCATTGTTATTGCTGCCAGTGATTCAGCGCCGACAAGGTGGTTGTCAAAGGATCGGGCCTGAGCACCAATATAGAGCTTTTCATCAGAGAACAAATAGCCTCTTCCGTGGGCCACCCCTCCTGTCTGCTAAACCCCCTAAGCTCTGAGGTGAATCTATAATGGCCACTCACTCTCCCCGCAAGAGCAAGGTTGTGAAAGGTGCATGACTCCTATTTTCTGACTATCTTATCTCTTTTTTCATACTTATCTTATGCAAATGAACATCACATGTGTTGTTATCACCACAAAGGATCTTGGAGAAAAAAAGCATTAATGTGTCGTTGACTGTCGGTCGGTGGTGTAATTGAATTGGGTTCTGCTTCAGAGGTTGTTGTTGTGGGGTGTGGGACAGCGTTCTAAAAGCTGTGACAGCCTCATTACGGTAAATGCAGCCAGTTTGAACCACGCCACATTATTATTAGGTCTTGGTTTATTCATCATCTCTCCGGGCTATAGCAGTATCGGAGGTGCCCTAGATTTGGCTGCAGTCAGGAAAAGAAAAAAGACAGACAGGAAAAAGCTTGCCTCATATACAGAACAGTACTGTTGCTGGGTTCTCATTACATGTATAGACATGGATGTTATGACCATCGCAAGATCGTTTGGGTTCCTAAAAGTTGACCCTGGGTCACCAGGCCGGGTTAACACAGGTCTAGTGGTTCAGTCACCATATTGTGTGTGAGGGTGTGTGTATGTGTATGTGTATGTGTATGTGTGTGTGAGTGTGAGTGTGAGTGTGAGTGTGAGTGTGAGTGTGAGTGTGTGTGTGAGTGTGAGTGTGAGTGTGAGTATGTGTGTGTGTGAGTGTGAGTGTGAGTGTGTGTGTGTGTGAGTGTGAGTGTGAGTGTGAGTGTGAGTGTGAGTGAGTGTGAGTGTGAGTGTGTGAGTGTGAGTGTGAGTGTGAGTGTGAGTATGTGTGTGTGAGTGTGAGTGTGAGTGTGAGTGTGTGTGTGTGAGTGTGAGTGTGAGTGTGAGTGTGAGTGAGTGTGAGTGTGAGTGTGAGTGTTAGTGTCAGTGTCAGTGTGAGTGAGTGTGAGTGTGAGTGTGTGAGTGTGAGTGTGAGTGTGAGTGTGAGTGTGAGTGTGAGTGAGTGTGAGTGAGTGTGTGAGTGTGAGTGTGAGTGTGAGTGTGAGTGTGAGTGTGTGAGTGTGAGTGTGAGTGTGAGTGTGAGTGTGTGTGTGAGTGTGAGTGTGTGTGTGAGTGTGAGTGTGAGTGTGAGTGTGAGTGTGAGTGTGAGTGTGAGTGTGAGTGTGTGTGTGTGTGTGTGAGTGTGCGAGTGTGAGTGTTCACCCTGAGTTTTGGGGGTCAGGTGACTTTCCAATCTTTCCAATTTAGACACTTGTTATACTCTTAATTATTATAAAGGTTTCAACATACTTGAGTATGATGGTATTCATCTCCCCATTGCCTTCGCCGTCAGCATCGCATCCGTGTGACGTTCTAGAATTGTTTAGCGTCCTTGGGTTTTATGAAAGGCGCTATACAAATCCAAGTTATTATTATTATTACTATTACAGTTTTTCTCAATTGCTAAAACACATTTCACAAAACTTTCCTCCATTTCCCCAAAACTCTAAACACAACACACTTTTCTAAAGCTACATAAGCAAAACCACACCTTCTCTCTTTAAAACTCAAACGTTCACACCAAAACAGCTGCTCAAAGCCTGCAAAAATGTAAACACTATGCGCATCATTACAGACTACAACAAAACAACTGAAAACACAATGTTCAGTGTGTGAGAATGTTCTTTTTTTTCACAACTGCCAAAGCACATTTTTAGAAACCTTACAGTATCTGTTTTCAGAATATATCACTGTAGAGCATGGGTCACCAACAGGCGGCCCGCGGGCCAGATGCGGCCCACCAAAGCTTTCCATCGGGCCCGCCGAATATTCATGTTTTTACGGGTTATATTTTACGGTTTTTTTGTTTTGTTTTTTAAATTCGAAAATGAGGGAAATACCGTTTAGAACATATATCATAGATTAATATTGTTCTTACAATGCAGGAGGACTCAGACCTACCTCATTCACAAAGCTGCAGCCTTGCTTCTGGTTGGGCACTGAATAGCAGTAGCGAAGCTGAAACTAATTCCCCTCTTTTATTAAATGGAATGCGGCAGACGTAGCGCTATTCTCATGCAAGAATGAGGACAAATTCATAGCTCTCATTTAACATTTCGTTGTATTTTATTTTTTCACATAGCCTACTCATAGGCCTATTTAACATTTCGTTTTATTTTATTTTTCACTCTTTGTTGCTCTTGTTTAACATTTCGTAACATTAACAGTGACTTAAATAACTACCTTCTCAGTCAGAAAATTAAAAAGATTAACATCACTTAAATAAAAAAATAGCATGGCAAATGATAGGCCTTCGTTGCCAGAAATGTTGTTTTCAAGTCGGTCAGTCAAACGTTCACCGCGGCATCCTGGTATCGCCTGGCATCTGTAGCCTATATCAAATAAAACGGTAATAACCAGGTCATTAAATTATACTTTAACAATGAATAAACCATGCCATTTAACATAGCAAAAATAAAATCCTATGTCTGCAATACTCACATTTTGTTAATGAGAGAACTGACATCTCCCCTCTGACGCCAACTTCTTAAAATCAGGCTGGACAGTTGTTAGGCTTATGCGCAAGCAGTCCTCCAAAGACTCGTTTGACAGGCTGTTCCTCTCATGCGTCTTGATAGCGTTCATCTTTGAGAACGCAGATTCGCACGTATAAGTTGACCCGAACATGGTGAGCACATACATAGCAAACGTCTTCAGTGTGCCATAGTCTTGGGGACAAGCCGTGTCTGGAATCTGCTGGGGAACTGCATCATTCCTTCATCAATGCAGATATTTTCAAAGGGCTGATACAGCTCTTTGAATTTGGCTACAATATAATCTAAAACAGGACGCACTTTATACATTTATCTGTGGCGTCCTGTGATGCATTATTGTTGTAGTGGAGGAACTTCCAAATGAGCTGGAACCTGTTCCTCAGCATGGTTTTATTGATTGATTGAATTGATTGAACACCTTTATTGTCCCCAATGGGGAAATGTTGTTGTCAAACAGCTCAGTTAGGGCAGAAAACATTCAATACAGAAAACAGAAAACATTCAATAAAATACATAAAACAGTGCAGGCTCAATAAGTAAAAAGTTCCAAGTTCCAAAGTTCCAGCTCCAGGTCTCCCCCACCCTGCAGGGCCTGGTTGTAGAGTCGGAGTGCAGCTGGAACAAAGGACTGTCCAAATCTTTTTGTACTTTGACGGGGGAGAACAAATCTGTGGCTGAACTTGCTCCTCATCCCCGCCAGCTCGCAGTACATCGGGTGGGAGGGATTGGCCAGCATGGCTGCCAGTTTTTTCCCCATCCTCTGTTCTGCCACCACCTCTAGGCTGTCCAGCCCGGTCCCCACCACAGAGCTGGCCTTCTTCACCAGTTTGTTTAGCTTCGCAGCATCCCTGGCACAGATGTTTCCACCCCAGCAGGCCACGGCGAAGAATAGAACGCTGGCAACCACCGACTGATAAAACATTTGCAGCAGCTTGTTGCAGACACCGAAAGACCTCAGCCTTCTCAGGAAAAACAGTCTGCTCTGCCCTTTCCTGAGAAGAGCCTCGGTGTTGTCAGTCCAGTCCAGTTTGTTATTAATTTGTACTCCCAGGTACTTATTGAAGTATGGAGTGGCGTCCTGTTGATCCACACTCCAATACATTTCTAGATTTGGCTTTTTTATGTAACCGGTGATGAAAGTGAGTCCAAAGAATTGTTTCAGTTCTGGGACTGTCACCGGTTTCCATAACCTCCCTCTGGAGTGTGGCAGAGTGTCGGGATGTGCCTGTAAAAACTGCTGGGCATACAGGTTGGTTTGATCTGCAATGTGCTGCAGCAGCTCATCAGTAATTAGCAGCTCCAGGAAATCAACCGGCAGGTCAGATTCCAGCTTTCTTTGAAATCTTTCCCATCAAAATATCTGACAAAAACGCACAACTGGGAAATGTCAGTGTTGTCAGTGGACTCGTCAATAGCCAGGGATATGTGTTGCGCTTCCTTGACCCTATCAAGTACACATCGTTCGACGTCCTCTGCCAAGACGTGGACACGGCGGGCGGTAGTTGTGGAAGACAGAGGTATTTGCTTAACAGAGGCGATTATCCTGTCCATCGATTTGTCGGTGGCAAGTTCCTCCAAAACAGTGACCATGCACTCCTTAAAAACCTCAGCATCAGTAAATGGCTTGTTATGCTTGGAGAGAACCCAGACAGCCCGAAGAGATGCACTAGTTGCCCTCTCTTGTTCAGTTGACGTTCTGCTAATAATTCCACTAGCATGTCCATATGCAGCTTTTAAGCTCGCAACCTTTCTGTGACGGGCCTCTGACTTTTCTGGGTATGACTCTCTGAAGGCTGCATGCCTTGTGTAATTGTGACGGCGAATATTGTATTCTTTTTCTACAGCTACCGTTTCATTGCAGATGAGGCATACAGGTTTTGCGTTATAAAAAGTGGGCAAGATGAATGCGTACTTTTCAGTCCATTCCTCATTAAAGCTGCGGTTTTCCACGTCAATTTTACGTTTCAGCTTCTTTGAGAGTGACATTTTGTCTGTCCTCACAATTGTGTTCGGAGCCGTTGGTTAGACAGATAGTTAACAGAATGAGATAGCTAACAGATAACAGAATGAAGCTCCAATTACCAAAGGCAATGAATAAGAACTGCAGGTGGAACACTAGAGTCAGAACAATCATTGAAAACTAGGTATGAAGTGAAGCCAAAATATCTCGATTGCCCCCTGGTGGCTGGTTGGATAATAGGTGTCAGGAGTCTGTTCACACTGATAATAGGCTAATAATCATTAATAACATTAATTTAGTAAGAAAATGAAAATATTAAACAGTAATATGCTAATAGTACTATATACAATAGTATGCCTAAATAAAATAATAATTATATTATATATATATATATATATATATATATATATATATATATATATATATATATATATATATATATATATATATATTAAAGTCCGGCCCCCACAGTGTATGCTTTGAAAAATTCTGCCACTTGGACAAATATAGTTGGTGACCCCTGCTGTAGAGTATTGGGCATTCATAGATTTGTGTGTTTCATATGAACAGTATATAAATCTACAGAAAATACAGTATGTATGTTACGGTACATGTGGGAATACGGTACATGTGGGAAAGCTAGGGTTAGGGTTAGGTGCTAGGGTGACTTGGTACATGCTGGCATGTCTAACCCTAACCCTAACCTTAACCCTAACCCTACCCCTAATCCTAACCCTAACCTTAACCCTAGCACCCTAGCACCTAACCCTAGTTTTCCCACATGTACTGTATTCCCACATGTACCGTAACATGTACACTACTGTACTGTATCACAACTCAATGCAAACACTACAGAGGATCCATTACACACAACAATACTCACTGAAAACAATGTTCAGGGTGTGATTTTTTAAAATGTATTTATGGAACTATACCACACACACACACACACACACACACACACACACACACACACACACACACACACACCACAATCATTTGCAACAAGTGTCTTAAATTTTGAGTTGTTATGTTTAATGAATGAAGCCAGGTGTGTTCATTGTGTTCACATTTTGCTGACTGTGGCAAGCATTTAGCATCACATGAGCTTTAATTTGAGATTTTTTTTGCAACTTGTGTTTTAGCAAGACAAAATGTGTTTAGATTTATGAGAAAAGGAGGATTGTGTTTTGTGAATTGTGTCTTCATGTGAAATGTGTTTATGGTTTTGGCAAATGGGGGCTAGTTTTATTAAATATGTTTAGAGAACTGGTCATTTGGTTTAGAGAATTGGCTTTTGTGTTTTAGCAATTGGGAAAAACTGTATTACCTGCGGCTGGGGGTTAGTCCTTCGGTGTTCAGCTGCAGTATTCTGGGTTCGAGGTCAGCAGGCCTCTCCCCCGGCTGCTGCCGAACACCAGCCTGGGTGAGGGGCCCTGGTTGGCAAACTTTGTTTCGCTTCTCGCCTTTAGCAGTCATTAGCTACTTACGGGGGGCACCACGAGAAGGTGTTTGCCACGCCACATCAACATGCACGGATGCTGAATGCTCTCTGCGTCCACTCACATCTAGTGCATTACAAATAATGAGATCAATTGTATATTGATTGTTGGTTATAATTATATATTGGTTGTTTTCTGGTGTTGGTAGTTTGTAGACTTTGATGTCTTTTTATCATCTGTTCAATCACCACAGCTGTTAATAATCCACTAATAGAGAAGATACCAGATTGAAAATGCTTGTAGCTAACTCCTCTATAGCTCGTGCCTGGTCGCAGCTATTGCGAATTGCTCTTCACGTGAGTCAGCTGTGAATCACCACAGGTGCTTGAAGCTTGTTGCAGAAATGGATGACGAACGGCTGATACTTGAGGTGGAAAATGTGTGCGACAAATGACGGTGGAGCAGGTAGAACGTGACGTTAAACGAAACGCTAGGTGGAGCAGCGGTACAGCGTGAAGTTCACGCAACGCCAATGGCGAGGTGACGCGATACAGGTAGTGGAGGCCAGCCTGTAACACAGAGCTCTTCCTCTGTTTCTCCTGTGTCCTGTCTAGCCTCCCACTACCACCGGGGGCAGCGTTGTCTCTGTGGGAGAACCAGGAGCTGTTCAAGGAGCTCTACTTCACCAAGTTCCCAGTATGTACGCTCACCTGACTCACCTAAGCATTACATACTCCTTATTGTGCAAATGTAATATAATAATAGACATTAACTTATGCAACATCGAGTGGCAATCCACCACAACAGATTTCACTCACATGAATGGACCTGTGATTGGAGATGTGTGGAAGAAGGGTGCTGATGGTATGAAGTCGCCCTCTAGTGGCTGAACAGGTGAACTACACCACCGTGGTGGTCTGTCATGACTGTGAAAGTGATTCCCTCCTGCTTTACCTCAGGGTTACTATGACACCATGGACGCCGGCTACGTGGACGAGGAGGGTTTCCTGTACATCATGTCGAGGTCTGATGATGTCATCAATGTCGCAGGCCACAGGCTGTCGGCAGGAGCTCTGGAAGAGGTGAGGCGGTTTGTGGTGGTGGATGATGGTGGATGATGGTGGATGAGGGTGGATGATGTTAAATGATGGTGGATGGTGGATGAGGGTGGATGATGTTAAATGATGGTGGATGATGGTGGATGATGTTAAATTATGGTGGATGAGGGTGGATGATAGTGGATGATGTTAAATGATGGTGGATGATGGTGGATGATGTTAAATGATGGTGGATGATGGTGGATGATGTTAAATGATGGTGGATGAGGGTGGATGATGGTGGATGATGTTAAATGATGGTGGATGAGGGTGGATGATGGTGGTGATGTTGGATGAGGGTGGATGATGGTGGATGAGGGTGGATGATGTTGGATGACGTTGCATGCCTTGCTAACTATACAGTGATCTACTGAGGATAATACTGGCATTACACTAAATACATCAGTGCATTGAGTGTGTCCTCCGTTATATATCCATGAGTAAGCAATCATTTTCATTTTTGTGTGTGTGTGTGTGTGTGTGCATGCATTCTAGTCTGTGTTGCAGAACCCTGGGGTGGTGGACTGTGCTGTGGTGGGTCTGGAGGACCCGCTGAAGGGCCACGTGCCTCTGGCCCTGTGTGTCCTCAGGAACGGTAAGATGCTCACGGACACAGGCACATCTGATAGGTCAGTTTAACACTAGGACAGCCACGAGGGGGCATTTGACTGTGACTAAAGAAAAATGTTCTATCTTTGCGCTCGATCAAATTTCAGGACCCTCCTTTCATGACTTTTCCTAGATATGCGCGTTCTACCACCCCAGTATCCTTACATTTTCAAAATCACATCAGGATAAGCTAATATAAAGCTATTTTGCATTTTTTCTGTATAGGAAGCAGGCTAATTTACAAGCGACCAACTAGTGGTCGTTGTGTGTAAATAGGTTAGCATTGTAAAGGGGGGGTAATTTGACCATGAGGTGGTTCTTTTAGTAGGTAAAAAAGGCACGGCTGCTCTAGTTTAAAGTGACCTACTGGAAGTTTATGTTCATTTCAGGGGTGCAAACGTGTCACCTTTTAGCCATTTTAGCCGTTATTACCTCAAAATAGGTCAACAATTTTCATAATGTTCTTTGTTTTCAGGCAAAATAAATGTTTGTCACCTTTCGGGCCATCACCAGTTTGCATCCCTGCATTTATAAAGTGTACTTAAAAGTCAAAGTGTGTGTGGGTCTGTTTGCGTGTGTCTTAGACCTGCAGAAGAGCCCGGGGGAGGTGGTGAAGGAGCTGGTGAGCCTGGTCAGAGAGACCATCGGACCCGTCGCTGCATTCCGGAAAGTTCTGTTCGTCAGAGGACTGCCCAAGACCCGCTCAGGAAAGATCCCACGCTCCTCCCTGGCCAACCTGGTCAACGGCAAGCCCTACAAGGTACCTCTCTCCACCAGCCAGTCCCACTATGCCTAGGTTTATCTATTCATGACGTTAGAATTATAAGGTTCTATCTCCATTTTTGTCAAAATTGAGTTTTTTTCCATAATCTGATCCATTAGGTGTTTATTAATGCCTGTGTGGTGTTATTTTTAGTTAGTAATTAATAAAATACAAAGGTTCCATCTCACAAAACATAATGGAATGTAAAAACTTTGACGCTCAATATCTCTGAACTACCCTAAACGGAGATAGAACCTTAGAATTCTAAGCCACGTATTCTCAAGTATTATTTTTTGTCTATGCCGCTTACTTTAATCCAGCCAACATAATAATGTACATATCAGATCTTGAAGCATTCAGCCACATTTGGACATTTTGAAGCATTCAAGCATGAGTTAGTGCTGCACAGATGTGCTCATCTTTTAAAAGTAGGGATTCTCTCAAACACCTTCGCTATATAACTGAGGATTTCTATAGAAATGTAGTATACTGTAGATGCTTGGCTCTGGAACACAAAAGTTCAATTACTCAGTAAGACCAGCGTCGGATTATTATTCCTGTACAACCTGCCGATTCAATTTGATGTTGAGCGTGATGTTCTGAATCTGTTAAACCCAGAGACAGATCAGGAGGATTACATCCAAAGATAAGAATTCATTTAGGATGGAATACAATTCCAGAACCATTTCGGCGGGTATGAAGCATGTCTACCAAAGAGGGCTCTTCTCCTCCTCCACAGATCACTCCGACCATCGAGGACCCAGATGTGTTTAAGGACATTGAGAGGACGGTGAGAGAGGCGGTGAGGCCCGCTGGATGTCAGTGATGCGCTGGGCCGCTGCTCTCTCGTGGCGCTCTGGATGATGTACGGATTATGTACTTTTTGCAGACTGTAGACACGAGTCTTACCTTTTCTATTCCATTCAAGACACTCCCATCTGGACTTCCCAGGTAGGCCTTCTGCTCTCGTGTTGCATTAGGACATGGTCACACTGAGATGGACCTCCTGAAGAGACGCCTTAACGGGTCACGTGATGAGAATCAACTCTACGTCCTGTTCATACCTCTAAGTGGGGTTCTAGATTGAGTCGCTAATACAAGAAATGTTATGAAATAAGTGTTTAGACTTTTGGTTCACAACTAGTGCAGTAGAAATGTGTTAGTGTTTAATCAAATGTGGAAAAAAACATGTTTTAGCTATTCGTGAGCTTAGAATGATAAGGTTCTATCTCCGTTTAGGGTAGTTCAGAGATATTGAGCGTCAAAGTTTTTACATTCCATTATGTTCTGTGAGATGGAACCTTTGTATTTTATGAATTACTAACTAAAAAATGGCAACATTTTAAAAATAACACCACACAGGCATTAATAAACACCTAATGGATCAGATTATGTAAAAAACTCAATTTTGACAAAAATGGAGATAGAACCGTATAATTCTAACGTCACGTATTGTGTACATGTGCTGTGGAGGTAGGAGTGGGCACTCTAACATACGGTCGTACAGTAGAGGGCGCTCTTCACCACCGCTTAGCATTGTAACCCTACATCAGATTTATCACCTTCAGAACTGTCCTCCACAAAGTACCGGACTAAAGGTCTGTTGTTTGATAAATATGAATATGGCAAACTCTTTCACTGACTGTATTTTTTATTGACAATGAAAATTTGTTTGATCACCACTTAGTTTTGACCAAAATACAATTAGTAATAAATAAAAAATGGACACAAAATAAAATGATTCTTTGTTCGTGCAAATCAAGGATGTAAAAATGAAAACCAGAAAACATGGTTGAAATGTTTCCGTCAGAAATAACTAAAAGACAGGTAGAAGGGCTGTACAATAGGTTACCCTGGCAACTCCCACAGAAACAAAGAGTTAACAGTTACACCAAAGTAAGTCACAGCAAGCAACAGGTTTCGTCATTAAACATTCACCTCACTTGGACATGTTCATATACACTCTACGCACACTATGAGCTAAAGCAGTTTTGTCTTCCAGTTATTTCTTCTGATAACGTGAGTCTGGGGGGGTCAAACCCCCACGGCGAAAAAAAAGGCCAGCTTGGCTGAGTGTATGTCAAATGTACGAGTTACTACATACAGTGGGTTCGGAAAGTATTCAGACCCCCTTAAGTTTTTCACCCTTTGACATATTGCAGTCAATTGCTAAAATCAATTAATTTCATTTCTTTCCTCGTTCATGCACAGACAGCACCCAATATTGTCAGAAAAACACAGACTTGTAGAACATTTTGCAGATTTATTACAAAATAAACACTGAAATATCACATGGCCATAAGTATTCAGACCCTTTGCTCAGTATTTAGTAGAAGCACCTTTTTGAGCCTATACAGCCATGAGTCTTCTTGGGAATGATCCAACAAGTTTTTCACACCTGGATTTGGGGATCTTTTGCCATTCCTCCTTGCAGATCCTCTCCAGTTCTGTCAGGTTGGATGGTGAACGTTGGTGGACTGCCATCTTCAGGTCTCCAGAGATGCTCAATTGGATTTAAGTCAGGACTCTGGCTCGGCCATTCAAGAACATTCACAGAGTTGTTCTGAAACCACTCCTTCGTTATTTTAGCTGTGTGCTTGGGATCATTGTCTTGTTAGAAGGTGAACCTCCGGCCCATTCTGAGGTCGTGAACACTCTGGAAATGTTTTTGTCCAGGATATCATTGTACTTGGCTGCATTCATCTTTCCTTCAATTGCAACCAGTCATCCTGTCCCTGCAGCTGAAAAACACCCCCACAGCCGGATGCTGCCACCACCATGCTTCACTGTAGGGATGGTATTAGGCAGGTGATGAGCAGTGCCAGGTGTTCTCCACACATACCGCTTAGAATTAAGACCAAAAGGTTCGATTTTGGTCTCATCAGACCAGAGAATTTTATTTCTCAGAGTCTGGGAGTCCTTCAGGTGTTTTTTGGCAAACTCGATGCGGGCTTTCATGTGTTTTGCACTGAGGAGAGGCTTCCGTCGGGCCACTCTGCCATAAAGCCCCGACTGATGGAGGGCTGCAGTGATGGTTGTCTTTCTAGAACTTTGTCCCATCTCCCCGCTGCATCTCTGGAGCTCAGCCAGAGTGATCTTTGGGTTCTTCTTTACCTCTCTCACCAAGGCTCTTCTCCCCCGGATGCTCAGTTTGGCCGGATTAAGGAGGCCACTGTGCTCTTAGGAAGCTTAATCTGTGCCTTGCCACAATTCTGTCTCTCAGCTCTTCAGTCAGTTCCTTCGACATCATGATTCTCATTTGCTCTGACTTTACACTGTGAGCTGTAAGGTCTTATATTGACAGGTGTGTGCTTTTCCTAATCAAGTCCAATCAATATAATTAAGCACAGCTGGACTCCAATGAAGGTGTAGGCCCATCTCAAGGATGATCAGAAGAGTTGGACAGCACCTGAGTTAAATATACAAGTGTCACAGCAAAGGGTCTGAATACTTTGTAATAAATCTGCAAAAATGTCTACAAGTCTGTGTTTTTCTGACAATATTGGGGGCTGTGTGTGCATGAACGAGGAAAAAAATGAAATTAATTGATTTTAGCAAATGGCTGCAATATGACAAAGAGTGAAAAATGTAAGGGGGTCTGAATACTTTCCGAACCCACTGTATGTACTGTTTGGCCTGACGTTATTGTCAAGGTACTGTTAGGCGAGAGCCTCTGTGAGAATGAAGTCCTGCTCTTAGTTTCTCTGAGCTGTCGTGTAAACGTCTAAAGGAATAAGCGTCCTGGTTGTGTCCTTGGCTGTAGAGTCGAGAGGTGGTCGTATCAAAGTGCTTGTCACGTCGATAGGCGTCACAGTGCGTCCCTGTGTCCTCCCAGAATGCTCTGTTGTGTGATGAGAGATGGGTATCCATCGTGAGTGATTGTGGGTCCAGGGAGGGGGAGCGGTGGGGGCGGTGGTTGGCGTAGTCGTTGCGACTCAGGTACATAGGGCTGTACACCACTAGGGGGCAGGCTTTTACAGCTGAGGGGCTCACGCGTCCGTCACATCCAGTCTCTCCCAAGGTGCAATACGTGTTCATCATCGGCACAATGGAAAAATAACAGTATGTACAAAATGGTCTCTTAGGGATGGATGGAGAAATGTTCAAAGAGCAGCATATTGTAACCGTGGACGATGACATCGGAGGGGAGGGGGGGGAAGGTGGGTGGGGGGGGGCGACGTTATTTGCACAAACTCTGAATATCTTTTTTTTTTCTCATATAGATGTGTGTTGTATATATTAAAAAAACGTCATATTTATATTCATTTACAGATAACCTACACATCTCCTGTAGAAGAAATACACAGTACGTTATGCTTGGACGAGTTATTGGACATGTAAAAGGTAGAAACGGTGACAACAGGAAAGTAGCACCGACGGCTGGTGCCCACATATTGGGGGGGGGGGGGGCTTGGCTTGTAAGTGCAGAGGGGGGGTGGCTTGGCAGGAGGCACCCCCTTGCTGGCCCCCCCTCTCTCTTTTTTGGGGGAAGTGGGTTGGCGTGGGGAAATGGGGTGGTGGGGGGGGGGGGGTGCTTCTTGGCAGTGCGTCTCTTCAGAATGTTTTGTTCCAGGCAGGTTGACCCGTCCATCCAGCAGCTCCAGGGTAACAGACTCCATCAACAGATCTGGAGACGACAGGGAGGTTGGATCGATTAACACTAGAAGAGCCGTGAGGGGTCACAATGACCCCTGTGAGTACATTTAAAAAATATATATCTTTGCAATTTCAGGACCCTCCTTTCATGACTTTTACTAGATATGTGCGTTCTACCACCCCAGTATCCTTACATTTTCAAAATCACATCAGGATAAGATACGTATAAAGCAGTGGTGTGCCGTCAGGGCCAGCAAGGCCTTCTCTGCTGGCCTAAACATCATCAGAATATACATTTTATTTTAATATATATTTTCCACAAATATGTATTAATGATTCCCCATAGTCTATTCTCTTCATTTCATAGCTTTCCTCTTGGTTGCGCTGCTTCCAGTCTCCGATTGAGATTTGGAGGGCTGGCCTTTATGTTAGAGCTTTTATCCAATCAAAATGTGTTGCTAGGGGGCTCAAAAATCTGCCCGCCTTCACATTAAACGGTGCTGCGGATTCGACCTGTAACTTAACATTGGAACGAGAAAACCTGTGGCGTACCTAGTAAACCTACGTAGATGCGAGCAAAAGCAACAACGGCGCCTGCTGTAAGGCTCAATGATGTCAGCACCCAGCACGTCTTTTGATTGGATACGCACTATTGCTACGCACTATTGATACGCACTATTGATATTCACTATTGAGATGCGGAACTATGCCGGTAGATGTGAAACTTTTGAAAGTGCGCAGGGAAACGGAGCCTCACAACGAAAGCTTTCGTTGACTGATCGATAATACTGATCGATTGTGTCCTGTTTTTGGGTAAACAATAACTTTCATTTAGGGGACACAATGAAAGCGCCAAGTCCACAAACAGAGGAAACTACGTTGAGCTTCTTTCTTTTCTGGCTGAAAACAACCCAGATTTACATTACCACCTGTCCACAAACAAAGTGTTTACTGGGACGTCAGGCAAAATACAAAACGACCTGATTTTTGCTATTGCTGAAGTGATGGAAGAAGAGATCAAAATGGAGATTAAAAAGGCACCCTTTGTCGCTATTATGGTGGACGAGACGACAGACGTGGGTAATGTAGCGATCTTAAAGATGTTAGTTTAACACTCTTCATTGTAAATGCGGATTTATTGATTAAAAATGCTTCGGAAATATTAATATAACTCTGTTGTACTTGTCTGACTATGTTAAGGTGATGCAACGCCCGGTTATACTGTGTTTCTGTCTAGTTTCTAGAGCCATGGCGTCATAACGATGGTATTAAGAGGTAGAATAATTCAGGTAGGAATGTGTCGGACATCACTGAAGGCCTAGGTGTGAAATGCACCGCCCGCCACTGGTATAAAGCTGTTTTGCAGTTTTTCTGTGTAGGAGGCAGGCTAAAAAAAAGAAGCGCCCTCTAGTGATCTCTGTGTAAATAGCAGATTTACATTCTAAAAAGGGGGTCTATTTGACCCCCCAAGGCGGCTCTACTAGTAGGTAAAATAGGCACGGCTGTTGTAGTGTTAAAGACATTCTGAAGCCAACTGTCCACGATGACAGGAATGTTGTTAGTTACCATCAACAAACCGTACACATAATTCATTGTCCATATTTCATTTATGTGACCCTTACTTGACAGTAACTACCCCCCTCAATGGTTGGAGGCAGACTCCTGTCCCTGACATACCCTAGGTCTCTACCATGGCAGTCTACTCTGCCCTTCCTCTGTGCTGGACAGACATTAGACGGAGAGACATCAGAGAGGGGCCGTGTCATGCTGCTCCTCCTGACCTATCAGATAATCACAGCTCCATGGCAACAACCCCAGAGGACAGCCTGATGTGCTGAGGTAAATACACTTCTCTGTAACACCAGTCACCTTCTCTTACTCCAATTACTCTGCATCATCTGACACGGCTATGGATGGGAATTGAAAATATGTTATTGATACCGATTCCATTATCGATTCCTGATCGATTTTCTGTGTGGAAAATAAGTAGGGCCTACACAGTTTTTCAGCGTCAACGCAACTGTTTATTTATCTCGAGTCTCTGAAGACTGTATAATATCTGAACATAACATTTGAACATAAATAAAAATGTATTTTAATTTAATGAGCTCGAGCAGCTGGCTGTATCTAAAATGGATGAAATGGAAGAATATTTGTACAGCATTCGTTTTCATTTAGGGTTTCTTAGTAAGAAATAAAAAAATACTTGTGTGGTGCTATATATTATAGTATATTATTAGCCTAGGATATTTACCCTCAGTAACCACACCGTAGTCAAACGTTCTGGCCGGAATACTATCCCTATGGTAACGAGTTGTTAAAAGTCCACTGTCAGGCAAAATAGCTGGACTTTTCAAACAGTTCAAAATATCCCACATAATGCGAAAGTATACTTTACCTGTTAATTCATGTTATCATTACACTTACTGCTGAAAACTGTCAGTGTTTTCTTAGAAACAATAGTGTATATGCAGTTAGCATCTGTTGACAAGCGCTTGTGCTTTAAGCAGCTAGCTCATCAAAAGACGAAGCTTAATAATAAACACATTATTCGGAAATACGTTCGGAAATACACTCTGGAAATCTGCTCTGGTTTCAACATCATAGAGCGCTCTGAAATCAGTTCATTTACGAACGGTCAGTTAAAAGTCTTTACAAACTAACTGTAAACATGGCGGACACCAACGATAACATTACCATCATTAAGCTGGCGGCCAACAATTTCACATTAGCGCGTTAACATCAACGTTAGCTAGCTTTCTGTTGCTAACTTTAGTGAAGTTGACAGTAGATACCGGTACTCGTTAACTAACGTTGCCATTTTCATCTTTTAAATTCATTCCATGTGCAAACATGATTATTATCTGTTTTGTTACACGTAGATGTGTGTTGAATAAGGGCCAATCCCAATTCACCCCTAGCCCTTCGTTTTCACCCCTATGGCTCGATTTGCGCGTTCACGTTTAGGGCGAGGGCTGTCCCAATTCATATTTCATCGAGGGCTTGGGGTAAGGGGGAGGGCTAACTATTACTTCGTTTCGAGCGATTTCAGGACCAGACTAGCTTTGAAGGGATAGGGGTACGCTACCCCTTGATTCCAGGATGCATTGCGAATCATCTACAGAAATCTTATGTCGCTCTATTCAATGCGGAAATGTCATTTTAATTCTCTGTAATTACTTATTAATAAAGATTTGAAAAATTATGATAACCATCTTATTGTCTTAGTTTAATGTCATTACAATGCATTATAGACCTTTTATTTATAACACGCATAACCCAAAAATCGCTTTTATGTCGGTGCTGTGTCTAACGTTACAGTAACGCAACGCTGCATGACAGTCGAGCATTTCAGAGATGTACAATCATAAATCAATTATTACCTGTGGCGTTTGACAGTGGATGATGGTACATATGTAAAGTTATCTATCAAACGTTCGGCTGACTTGTACATGATGCGCATTTTGACCTATTTCCACCCGCAATCTAATCCGAGCAGTTGTTATTATGTAATATTATTAATGGGTTCATTTCAATGCATTATAGACCTTTTCTTTATAACAAGCACAACAACAACAAAACGTTATCATGCCGATATAAGTGTGTCTAACGTTACAAGCTGATTTGTGCATGACAGCCGCGCATTGACATATTTCCATGTCTGATGGCATATGACACACGAAATGTAACAGTTAAGGATACGCGTAAAGGATGATGATCTATCACCGTTCGACTCTACTGAGAAATGTTTCCGCTTATTTGTCATCTCTCCTTCACGGGCAAATGTGGCCGTGTCCCCAAGAGATCCTCTTTCTCCGTTTTTGACCACCACTATGATGGATTGATTTTTGGATTCTAGACGACGAATTGTTCTGAGAAAGGCGCTTGGTAACGTGATTTTTGGACAACGCTTTATGACTACTGATGGACTCGTGTGTATGTGGTGGCTGAGGATTGAGTCACGGGTATCTTTGGAGGAACATTGTGCGCTGACAGATGGTTAATACTCTGTGTTTTGGTTGGAGTCATTCATTGTCATTATTGCGATGTCCACAAAAAATACATCGCTGACGGAAGAGACTAAAAAAGGAACGTCTAACTACAGTGTGTTGATAACAAACGAAAAAAGATCCTTATAGCACACGCAACAGAAATAAACACAGCTGAAGAAGGCATTGTGAGATGTGAGAATTCGCCGGCAACACAACGCGTCACCCGTACCGCGTCTAAACCACTGTTGATGACGTAGGCGCCGTGAAGGGCTGTCCCAATTCATAGGGCTTAGATTTCAAGGGGTAGGGCTTGTGACGTGTTCGAAGGCCTTGCCTTCGAATCGAGTGACACTCGAAAACGAGCCATAGGGGTAGAAAAGGGAATTGGGATTGGCCCTAACACTCTCGAAAGTACCAATCAAGCCGCAACCCATTTGCAACGACTTGCTCCGACATTTTTAAATTGGAATGTTCAGACGCTCGGACAACTGTCAGCGCAGGCGCAAAACATGCCGGCATCGCTAAGAGGAATCGCTAACCTCGGAGGCGTATGATTTCGATGCATCGAACAATTTGTTAACGCTTCTCGATTCCCATCCCTAGACACTGATACTGTATACGGTAAGTATTACTTTTCTCGTGTGTCTGTGTGTGTGTCTTACAGTTTCAAGTCGTTCTCTCACCCCCCTCCCCCCCTCAGCAAGAGTAGGTCCTCACAGTGGAGCTGTCCATACGCTGCACCGCACCAACTGTAGAAGGGACGGCAGAGAAGAGTCAGTTAGCGAGGTTAGCTAGGTCAGCTCTACCCCTAGCAGCGGGCCCAGCTCAGTAGCAAACACTCTCAAACATACTTTATGCCCTTAACAACAGACACAGGACAAACAGAACCGGCTCTGAACCAGCTGATAAGGATATGAAGTATACCACATGGTGGATCACACACAAACCCAAACCACACACACACACACACACAAGAACAGGGTTAGTCAAAATGTCACCCAGCTGGCAAAGCATGGCACGATCGCATCGCACACTCGAGAAAGAGTGAGTGCGGGGCCCATTTTGATAGGAATCACAACTGGGACGGGAGCAGTCCTGTTAATTTCGTCACCACAGACCAGGGACCACAGATATAGATTAGGCACAGGAAGGCAGTTCAGTTACACTGGGAGGTTAGACAAGATTGTTAGAAGAGAACTCTGGTCAAAACCTGCTCGTTGGATGGCATCCATTCATGTACCAGACCCAGTGTCTATAGTGGAGATATATAGTCCCCTAATTCACACTACCGAGCCAAAACGAGCTGTACTGGGCTGGCCTGGTTAAGAAGTACATCCATCATAGTTGCTGAAACATGATATCCCGAGCCAGCACAGTTTTGGTTTGGGTCGGCCCTGTAGTGTGTAAAGCTACTGACTCCCAAGGCCCCTAGGGAGCTTTAGATTGTGGGGTAGACGTCTCGGGCACAACCATAGACACAAGTTTTGATACACATTTCACCCCCCCTTTGAAATAAATATACGATTTCGACCAGCGTCCTCTTTTAACGGCGGGGGGCGAGGAGCGACACAGACTTGCACTTTTTGAACCGTGAAACATCCCAGTCTCTATGTAAACCCTCCCGCCTCAGGGCAACTTACATAGCTCCCATTTCTCTTTGTGTGGCCGAGTCATTTACTTTAACTTCAAGGGTACGCCAGGAAATATCTTCAGCGTAGATAGGGCCCTGAAATACCCAGAAAATAAACTCCCAGTGTCTATAACTAGGGCTACTATAACTAACTACCGGTACCTAACTAACTAAAGTAGATATACCACTAATAAGAGAAACCCGCAAGACAAAATGGCCACCCTTGGAGTTGGGCACTGAGGAGAGTGAAAGAGAGAACAGTAGAAAGTGAGAGAGAGAGAGGACAGTTGACAGAGTGACCATGGAGAAGAGCAGGTACTGTATACGGTAGGGGGGAGGGTTAGGGGGGGGGCAGCAGAAACCAAGGGGTTGGGGGACGTAAGGCAACACAGTCCCATGGCTCCAGCAGATATCTGACCTTGAAACCAGTCCAGATACATGTCGTCAGGACTGTCGTCCAGAGCCTCATAGAGGACTAGAGAGCAGCAGTCAGCAGGTCAGGGAGAACAACAGAGACACGGTCAGAATGCTCTCCAGGGGGGGGGGGGGGAGAGGGGGAGGAGGAGGGTGAGGGAGGGAGGGAGTGGGGGGGGAGGGGGAGGAGGGGGAGGAGGGGGAGAGGGAGGGGGAGGGAGAGGGGGGGGGGGAGGGGGAGGGGGGGAGAGGGGGAGGGGGAGGGAGAGGGAGGGGGAGGGAGGTAGAGAGTTAGGGAGGGAGAGGGAGAGGGAGAGGGGGAGGGAGAGGGGGAGGGAGAGAGTTAGGGAGGGAGAGGGGGAGGGGAGGGAGAGGGGGAGGAGGAGGGTGAGGGAGGGAGGGAGTGGGGGGGGGGGAGGGGGAGGAGGGGGAGAGGGAGGGAGGTAGAGAGTTAGGGAGGGAGAGGGAGAGGGGGAGGGAGAGGGGGAGGGAGAGAGTTAGGGAGGGAGAGGGAGAGGGGGAGGGGAGGGAGAGGGGGAGGGAGTGGGAGGGAGAGGGGGAGGGAGTGGGAGTGGGAGTGGGAGAGGGAGAGGGGGAGGGAGTGGGAGGGGGGGGGGAGGGGGAGGGGAGAGAGGGGGAGGGAGTGGGAGGGGGGGGGAGGGGAGAGAGGGAGGGAGAGGGAGAGGGGGAGGGAGTGGGAGGGGGGGGAGGGGAGAGAGGGAGAGAGGGAGGGAGAGGGAGAGGGGGAGGGGGAGGGAGTGGGAGGGGGGGGGGGAGGGGAGAGAGGGAGAGAGGGAGGGGGAGGGAGTTAGGGAGGGGGAGGGAGGGAGAGGGAGAGGGGGAGGGAGAGGGGGAGGGGGAGGGGGAGGGAGAGGGAGAGGGGGAGGGGGAGGGGGAGGGAGAGGGGGAGGGGGAGCGGGGGGAGAGGGAGAGGGGGAGGGGGGGGAGAGGGAGAGGGGGAGGGGGGGGAGGGAGAGGGGGAGGGGGGGGGGAGAGAGAGGGAGGAAGGGAGCGAGCGAGTGTGCCCCCTCATGTAATTTGTGAGGAGAAGGGTAAGAACAACTTTGTCTACCCTGGGAGGTCAGAGTTATGCCTCTCTCTTGCACCGACTTGTCAGAATTAAGAATATTTGAAAGTGTTTTAATGGTTTAATGGTGTATCTGTAGGCCTACCATAATATCTTCTTAACAACAGTATGACTCTAGTTACATTTAATGTTTGTGGGTGATTTGTGTTGTGGTGGCTGGCTAGCAACTGGAACAGCAATTTTTGGAACAGTTTTGTAAAAAAATAATCAATGGAAACAATTAATTGATATTTAGTTCTTAGTCAGGCACATAGGAGATGAACTGAGGACTCTAATGGTTATTAGCAGATTGATGGGGTG
>NC_137678.1:46060557-46080557 GCF_963989245.1 Nansenia antarctica
ACACGCTCGTTACTCCAGACCAGCACGTCTGGGGGGGCAGAACGGACCACATAACGCTACCATAGTACCACACATAACGCTACCATAGTACCACACATAACGCTACCATAGTACCACACAGCCATGAGGGGTCATTTGACCTCTGTGAGTAAAGAAAAATGTGAGATCTTTGCAAATTTCAGGACCCTCCTTTCATGACTTTTCCTAGATATGTGCGTTCTACCACCCAGTATCCTTACATTTTCAAAATCACATCAGGATAAGCTAGTATGAAGCTATTTAGCCGTTTTTCTGTGTAGGAAGTAGGCTAATTTACAAGCGGCCAACTGGTTGTTGTTGCGGCCAACGGCTGTTCTAGTGTTAACCCTCACTGTCCGATCTCCTGCTGTAGTTCCACGAGACACTGCTCAAAAACACGCACGGATATCATGCTTTTTCACAGCTGTACATAACAATTGTTATAAATGAACAATGATATTGATGATTTGTCATTTTCCCCACCCCGCCCCCTCCCCAAACACAGCTCCATCCATATCACACTGAGTAACAGTTCAGAGTGTGTGCATTACAGTACGGTGTGTAGCTTCACAACCACCGTTAGCCTTAGGGGATACGTGCGTGTTTAGAGTACGTTTTGGATGATGTTTCTTTCTCGTTCTCCGTGTCAGTACCTCTCATCTCATGCTGGCTGTGCTCTCTGCGTCTCTCCAGCTCCTTCCTGTCGTAGTTGAGCTTCTTCAGACACATGATGCCGTACTGCAAACTTGTCCTACGGTTACGGGAACAATGCAAGTCACATTCTTTACAGAGATAAGAAAGGAAATAGGTCCAAACCTATTAACCCGCTGACTGAACTCCAGAACACTCACCACCCTACAGTGCCGAGTGTTTTTTTTACGTGGTATTTTACTTAGTGACAATACTTGGATTGGTTACATCACCAATTGATGCACTTTTGGTGAATCAAGTCAACTGTAGAATGTTGACAATTCGGGGCGACATCATTCACCCGCAGCACTAAATGAGTTAAACACTTAATCAGCCATGAGGGGTCATTTTTACTGTGAGTAAAAAAAAAGTGTTACTACCACCCAGTATCCTTACATTTCAAAATCACACCAGGATAAGCTAGTATAAAGCTATTTTACAGTTTTTCTGTGTAGGAAGCAGGCTAATTAACAAGCCGGCCAACTAGTGGTCGTTGTGTGTAAATAGCAGGTTAGCATTTTAACATTTGACCCAGAGACGGCTCTTTTAGTAGGTAAAAAAGGCACGGCTGTTCTAGTGTTAACACAAGTGAGAGTAATAAAATAAACTACACTTCCCTTCTAAGTCAGACAAACGTCCCAATGCAGGCGGGGCAGGTGACACCGTAGCCGTAGCCTACCTGTGGAAGCTGTCCACCATTTTGAGATGCACCCTCAGGTCCTTCTTGGTGAGGTGGTCCAGCATGCGGGCGTCCACCAGACACTCCATGAAGTAGCTGCGGTACTGAGGTAGTCCTAGACTGGGCAGCCACTCGTTCCCTATCCACTCATGGTTCATATCGCCGTACGCTAGAGTCTGACAAAAACAACCGGCAGAAAAGTGTGTCTGTGAATGACACTTTATGACCATGTACTGTAATACTAATCACTAATGTTTTTTCATATATATATATATATTTGTCTCATATATATATATATATATATATATATATATATATATATATATATATATACGTATATATATATATATATATGACCAAGCTCAAGGAAATTAGTATAAAACAAAATGAAAACAATTATTATTTATGTGGTACTTGTTGTTAAATCGATTAAACGGTCACTCCCTTACCTGGGCCCAACTTCCCTCCTCCGAATCCGAATGCTGACATTTTGGTCAAGCATGAAAAAGATACCAGAGTCAAACATGTGTGAGAACTCTTTAAACAACCTAAACATGTTTATGTCTCTCCCTCACTGTAGTCCACAGTCTTTCTCTCCACATTCTAACGAGTATCAGAGCCTATGAACTCCTTCAGTCAGAAGGTATATGTTTCAACATAGAACAAAATCCCCCCCCCCCCCCCCCCCCCCCCCCCCCCATCCCATACATCTGACAAATTGAACGAACTATTTCCAACTCGTAGCAAAGACGTCTTTAAATATGGATGAACGGAACTGGCCGTTAGAGGGGAGGTGAGCACCGGTGGGAATTAAAGGCAATTTGAGAGGCAGAACGATTCCCCCCTTTTAGCTTGTGGATTGGCCTCATGGGCAGACACACAGTTTTTTCTCCGCTCGCGGCCCACGCTGACAGATCACATTGTGCTGGAACACGAGGGGCCAATCCAGACCAATTTGCACAAACCCCAGGAATTAAACGAGGGCCCGCTTTTCTCTGTGCCGATCACCGTTCTCCTCGATACGATAGTACAAGATTGGTGTGCCTGGGGAGTTGCCTCATTGTCGCTGACACACAGGCGATATCGGAGGCGGGCAGGGGGAGCGTGCCAACACAAAGGGATATAACCTTTGTGTTCCGAGTTCAGCAGATAATACCTACTATCGCCTGTACTGTTAGAGTGCAGTATACGTCCGTCTCTGACGTACAGATGATTAACACACCCCTGACATCTCGTGAGCTTAGAATTATAAGGTTCTATCTCCGTTTAGGGTAGTTCAGAGATATTGAGCTTCAAAGTTTTTACATCCCATTATGTTTTGTGAGATGGAACATTGGTATTTTATTCATTACTAACTCAAAAATGACAACATTTTAAAAATAAAATGTCAAACATAGGCATTAATAAACACCTAATGGATCAGATTATGTAAAAAAACTCAATTTTGACAAAAATGGAGATAGAACCTTATAATTCTAACGTCACGATGTGGTGTGGATAATACTCTTGTAAACGATTAATATCGAGAGGGGGAAACAATCGGGTTTAAAATTAACATTGTGATGTGACATCATCTATCGAGTGCAATTTATACCACTAGATTTGGACTGGAGCATCGACCTTGTACGCCCAAGTCTGTGTAGGTTCGATACAGTACTGACAGGCAGACAGGAAGGGAGGAAGGAGATCAACAGGGTACGCCTGAGGCCTCGCGTCAAACCAGGATGTACTGTAGAACCGCGCAGAGTGCAGAACACCATCGACAGCTCGCTGAGAGATAAGCGTTCGCTGAATGCTTAGCTCCCCTCGGCCAACGCACCAGTCACACTGCACACACACGCCTGTCTGCCAAAACCATCTCCAAAGAACAGGAACTGCCCTGCAGATGGGTAGGACGCAACCCAACCGCAAAATCAAAATGAAAACCACTATGCGCTTCCTTCACTGTACTCACAATCCATGTAAGACATGCATGGATAGAGGGGTCTCACCCCAGCCCCCCCCCCCCACCCCTGTGAAGGAAGGAAGGAAGGAAGGAAGGAAAGAGGGAACAGGGAGAGAGAGACACAGAGAAAGAAAGAGAGAGGGACAAGAGAAAGAAAGAAAGGAGAAGAGCAGACTAACCGTTTTTGGAGGGGGCCGCGAGGGTCTCCATTTCCTCGTGGGTCAGCCATACGTTGCCTGACGGCTATGCGAGGGGGCGGGCCCAAGCGAGGCAGCAGCAGCAGGAGCAGGAGGAGGAGCAGGAGGAGGAGGAGGAGGAAGAGGAGGAGGAGTCCGCCAGGAGGGGCAAGCAGTATTAAAGAAGAAGAGCAGCACCACTGTAAGCCAATAGTGTTACAGCATCATGGTCAGATGATGAGCAGGCCCCCGCCCCTCTGGGGGTCAAAGGGCACACACAGTTACACAAACAAATAAACAAACACATACATGCAGCACATAACATCACAATAGCAATAGCCAGGCAGCATACCTACTGTACACAGGTATGTGAGACAGACAGACACACACACACACACACACACACACACACACACACACACACACACACACACACTACAGAAGACAAAGAAACATGCCCCATGCAATGCTCCACTGATTCACCATAGCTAGTGCAGAAGTAAATTAGTGCAACAATACGTATAGAAATAAACCTTCACACACACACACACACACACACGCACATGCATATGCATATACAGTATATCTCTCAGCCTCACTTCACTGTAACCCTGTAACACGGTGCTGTAACAACAGGACAAGTGGACCCAATCTGTCGATGCTAATATTAGCACTCGTGATTGCGGTTGTGCTACGTCGGAGGATGAGACATGACATGACCTAGATAAAAGCACTCCCGAGGCAGGCCTACTATCACCGTGCACGCTTCCGTCCTAGTTAAAGACACAGTAACTCGCTCGTCTACGTGAGTCTACGTATGGTACGTAGCGTGATAATACCCTGCCTTGTGATTGTATCAAACAAGTCCGCCTCTTTCACCCTGGCGATGTTCTGCTTGTTAGACACTTCTCCACAGTTCTACAGGGTTGATTAAGACTAGGACAACCATGAGGGGTCATTTGACCCCTGTGAGTAAACAAAAATGTTTGATCTTTGCACTCGATCAAATTTCAGGACCCTCCTTTCATGCCTTTTCCTAGATATGTGGCGTTCTACCACCCAGTATCCTTACATTTTCAATATCACTTCAGGATAAGCTAGTATAAAGCTATTTTGCAGTTTTTTCTGTGTAGGAGGCAGGCTACTTTACAAGCCGGCCAACTAGTGGTCGTTGTGTGTAAATAGCTGATATACATTCTAAAGAGGCGGCTCTTTTAGTGGGTAAAAAGGCACGGCTGTTCTAGTGTTTGAACTCAGTGGCTGTGTAGGGTTTGGGGAGGGGGGGCAGCATGAGCTGACAGACCAACCCTCACAGTTGGGGGGCTCTGTCGTGGCAGTGAGGGGGCGATGGAGTCACACACTCCCTGATGAAAGACTTATTGAAGACTTATTTATGTAAACCAGCTCCTTCCCTTCTTGTGATTTTTTTTCTAAAAGTGTTTTTTTTCCCCTTTCCTAACACCAGGGGAGCCACCCCTCCTAAATTTCGTTGTTTGGTACCTGTACTGTAGCAATGACAATAAAGTCCATTCATTCATTCATTCATTCATTCATTCATTCATGAGGGTGTTAAGTGGCGCTGGCCACACACTGGGACAGACTGGCAGGGGAGGGGCGAGGTTAAGGGCAGTGCCCACTTTCCCTCATGGTAGGATATGGAGGAAGTGCAAGGGCTTGTCACCGTGTGTGTGTGTGTGAGTGTGTGTATTGGTGGGTGGGTCGGGAGTAGCATTGTGTATGTTCGAAAGCATGTGTTTGTGTGTGCAGCTCTCAGCTCTCTGAGTGGGGGTCTTGTGCGTAAATGATACATACTGTTCCTATTATTATTATTATTATTATTATTATTAATAATAATATACATATCATATTATTACTGTTCACAATTCATATTATTAGGAAGCTCATCAGCAGGCTCCTCCGAGACTGTAATTCCATTACCATGACAACTCATCTGAGCTGGGAAACTGTATACAATAGCTGGCAATAGCAGGGAGTAGTAGAGTACCTGAGAGAGGGAGAGAGAGAGAGACTGTGTGTGTGTGTGTGTGTGTGTGTGTGTGTGTGTGTGTGTGTGGACACTCACGGTTCTGGAGGTGGGGGGGGCAGAGGGGCTGGTGAGGGAGACCATCTCCTGGATGGCCAGGCGTAGCTTGAGGCGGTGCAGCGGGTTGCTGATGCCAATCTCTCTCTGGATCTCCGTGTCGGACAAGGCAGACATGATGGCGCCGCTCTTCACGTTGGCACGGCACGCCGCCACGTACCAGGCGGGCATCCCCAGCCACAGCTGAGAGGAGAGGAGGAGGAGGAAGAGGAGGAGGAAGAGGAAGAGCACCAATGATTCGTGACATATTGTTTTGACAGTTTATTGGTGATTCGGTGGGAAAAGGTGGTGCAGAAGGTTGTTCATTCATGTGTAGTAATATGTCAATACTTATGGTAGGCATTGTGGGAAGGTTTGATGACAGACCTACTAGTGAACAGCAGGGGGCAGTAATGCTTGACATTATGACCTAATAACACTTTTGAAGGCCCTATTGATATTTCTGGTGGGTATAGATGAGGGGAAAAAAGAATACAAATATGTATTAATTAAGGGTGTGTCTAATATTCAAACCTTCACTGTGACGATTAAGTCATCAGAGAATGCATACATTATCGTAATTAAGCGAAGTGAAGTTCATATTATCGTCTCCTATGTTGCGTAATGCATAAAGCATTTAGAACCAAATCCATAAAGAGCTAACACGGCAGGGCTGTGCTGTGCTGCAGAGAACAGGTCACCTTCAATCAAAACGGAGAGACCTTAACCAGTGTGGCCTCAAAACACCTGCATCCAGGTGACATTCTCCTGGGTTATGGTACATAGGATACAGTGGCAAGAAAAAGTAAGTGAAACCTTTGAATTACCTGCATTTATGTATAAACTTGTCTTCAAATATGGTCAGATCTTTATCTAAGTTACAATAATGAACACAATCTGTTTAACGAATAACACACATATGATTGTATTGTTCTTGTCCATATTGAATACATCATTCAAACATTCACAGTGTAGGTTGGAAAAAACTATGTGAAGCCCTAGGCTAATGACTTCTACAGAAGCTAATTGGAGGAGTTAGTGAACCTGGAGTGTAATCAATGAAACCAGATTTGCTATTCAGAAGAAGCCTCTGCTGATGTGAGCCATGCATCGTAACCCTTCCCAGCTTTATGCAAATCAACAAGGTAATCTCGGAAAGAGTTTAGATATTCATCAGTCCACAGATAGACGAATTGATTTAGTACTGTGGCTACTCTCCCTAGAAGTGGGCGCCCAGCCAAGCTGACTCCAAAGGCACTACGCAGAATGCTCAATGAGGTAAAAAAAAAAAAAAACAGAACCAGAGTAACAGCCTATGGCTGTGTTCACACTTGACTTCCTTTTTTAGAAAAAAGCGCGGCCTTCAGTCATATCTAAGAGGCAGACAAGGCTTCCCTTTAACTCAGTTCTGTGAGGAAGAATTGTCCCAAAATTCTAGCGCTTGAGGTTATTGCTGCCAAAGGAGGTTCGACCAGTTTATTAAATCCACGGGTTCACTTACTTTTTCCCACTAGCACTGCGAATGTTCAATGGGTGTGTTCAATAAAGACATGAATGATGAATAATTGTTTGTGTGTTATTAGCTTAAGCACATTGTGTTTGTCTATAACTTGTGACATGGATGAAGATCAGATCACATTTTATGACCGATTAAAATGCAGAAAAACAGGTCATTCCAAAGGGTTCACATACTTTTTCTCGCCACTGTATCTGTGAGACTGCCTGTTGCTGCTCTCTTATAGGCCGAGTGCCAGACAATAAATGAGAGAATAGACACAGCCAGCACGCAAACAGCAGCAGCAGCCAGCAGGCCTAATAATCTTACAATAACTCCTGGTAACGGAGTGGCTGGTGTAGACCTCTGGCATCAACATTACAGGGAAAGGGGGGGGGGGGGGGGCTGCTATGTAAGAGTAAGTTGTAATTTGATATTGATTAACAGTTACGTTTAGAGTGAATGACTGTGTCTTGGTTGCATTGATAATGGACCTATCTCTAAGTCACGCCCCCAAAATAGAAATTGTCCAATCATATCACGGCAAAAGTCACTACAGGCAGAAAAAACTCGGACAAACTCCCGCCAACTCCCGCCATTGTAAGTCATTGAATGTCATTCGGTCACGGTCGGTCAGTCAGTCACTGTCAGTGAAGCGTTGTTTGTTTGTCGGAGTTTTCAAAGGGGGGCGTGGCTTAGCGATAGGTCCATTGCCATATTCAGTGGTAAGACGGTAAGGTTACAGTTTTGTAACCTAGTACAGGGGGGGTAAACCTTCATGGGGGGGTTAAATGTTAAACACTGTGGTAGGTATATTAGATCCATAGGACGGCGAAAGGGACGGAATGGAATCTGCGTCACCGAGGAGAGGGTCTGGAGCATGGCGGGGGGGGGGGGTGGTAAATCTACCCCAGATGGGAGGCTTGAGCCTGGGCTTAAGAGCGCCTACCTCCAGCCAGGCGACCACGGTGGGGCCGTCCCATTGGGCGAAGGGTAAGCCCTTTCTTCTGGCTTCTTCCAACAGCTCGTGCCTAAGGAGGAGGGGGGGGGGGGGGGGGGGAGGAGATACATGGAATGAACACACTGCATACATACAGTACACACACAGATAACACACCCATACACATGCGTGTGCACACAGCAGCCCCCTCCACACCCAGAGCTTTGGAAAGGGCACAGTGTGTGTGTGAGTGAGTGTGTGTGTGTGTGAGTGCGTGTGTGTGTGTGTGAGTGAGTTATCACACATCCATCTAAACCCTGCTGCCACGTGTGTGTGTGTGCTCTGCCTCCCGCCATCTGGCACAGTCAAGTGCACGCACGCACACACGCACTTACTCTCACACACACGTGCGCTCACACACACGCACTCACTCACACACACACACGCTCCCTCACTCAGACGCGCTCACTCACATGCGCTCACACACACACACACACACACAGACACGCACTCACTCACATGCGCTCACTCACACGCGCTTACTCACATGCGCTCACTCACACACACACACACACACACACAGACACGCACTCACTCACATGCGCTCACTCACACGCGCTCACTCACACACACACACACACGCACTCACTCACACGCACACACACACGCGCTCACACACACACACACGCGCTCACTCACACGCGCTCACTCACACACACACGCGCTCACACACACACTTGCTCACTCACTCACTCACACGTGCTCACACACACACGCACTCGCTCACACACACAAGCACTCACTCACACACGCTCACTCACACACACACACACGCGCGCTCACTCACACATGCTCACTCACACACACGCACACACGCACACACACACACACACACACACGCACGCGCACACACCTTCAAGGGCCTGGGCCTGTGTGTTGAGTGTGCTAATCTGAAACCAACCGGTCCAGTGCTGCTGTGAATGTCTATCCCACTGCTGCTCAGGAAGGCAGGATGGAGACCGGAGGTTCTACTACCCTTTACAGTCCTGCTGAAGGACCTCTTTCTGCCTGTCCTTAAATCATGTTGGGGGGGGGCGGGGGGGGGGTTGTGGGGGTGTGGCGGTAGGAGGTCTTTATTCACATTCTCTGGCCTTTTGTAGATGTATTTGGTTGGAGCTGACCCAAGCTTCAAATGTTTTGTATTAGCAGGGGTCCGCTTCCAGAGAGTTGTGCAGAAGCACTGGCAGAAAGCTATTCAGCCCAAAGTAAATTGTCTCTGTGTGTGTGTGTGTGTGTGTGTGTGTATGTGTGTGTGTGTGTATGTGTGAATGTGTATGTGTGTGTATGTGTGTGTGTATGTGTGTGTGTGTGTGTGTGTGTGTGTGTGTGTATGTGTGTGAATAAATCGAGGTTTAAGAGTGGATGGGGGGCTTATTTTGCAGCAAGGGACCAGATAGGCTACGGTGGAGAGATATCTAAGTGCAGAACGTTACTTCCACCAATCCATACATAATGTATAAACCCCGACTTGACAGTTGGAAGTGAAGAGAGAGGAGAGACTTTTGAACTGATAAACATACACACACTCACACACACTCACACACCCTCTCACGCAAGTCTCTCACACAGCACAACATAAACAACAAAATAGACTTGAGAGGTTTTCAATCTCTACTCATACTGTACAACAACAAAATCCCCTGAGAGTTCCCCCCGCAATGTCTTACTTCTAATATTGTCAGCTAAATGTTAGCTAGAAGGATAAAGACGAGGCACATTGAAATGGAACACGTGCGACTCAAAGGCCTCAGTGCAGAGAAAGGGCACTTGAACACAGCATACATACAGTACAACGCCTGCGTCAATTAACCACCACCGTTACAGACATATCCATTCAAATAGAAGCTTCTGCATCGTCTTATCGATACGTAGGGGGTAATAATATAATCAATATGTTCAGGTCTGGGGCTTTATGCCCGAGTTCTACATTTCACTGAACATAGTAGCTGGGTAGAGGGAAAGGCAACAGTTATGACAAATCAAACACAGAAAAAAAGAACAAGATTTGACAGCCTATAACCAGGTATTGCGACTGGTTATTCCTCACATAGATATACACACACACATATATATACACAAGGAGAGGAAAGTTTTTTTTTGGACATCCAAGTGTGAACAACGGTCCGACTGACGGCCAAAGGTTCTGTGTGTCCGGGCCATGGATGCAGCTTCTATTCAACTGTGGGCGGAGAAACGGCAAGGGGGGGGGGGGGTTGGGGGGGGTCATAAACAGGCTGCGGAGGACAGACAGAGTGACATCAGCTTTTTGGCACCGGCCTTTGGGAGGGACAGACGGCCGGACAGAGAAAAGGAGGGGACAGACAGGGGCACAGCGCTGACAACGGTGGTGTCCGTTGGTGGAGTCACACCTTCACAACTTACCCGCTTTGTTAGTCATATGATGAAGGGGGGAGGAGGAGGAAGAGAGGAGACGAGAAGGAGAGAAGAGATAGAGAGAGAGAGAAAGAGAAAGAGAGAGAGCAGGAGAGAAATGTTAATGAGTTAATCCGCCTTTACCACACCGCCCTGCTCCCAAAACACCCAGGAGAATACAACACACACACACACGCACGGCCGCACACGCACACGCACGGCCGCACACGCACACACACACACAAACAAACCAGAAAAGAGCGGAAGAGATATTAGACGACACTTAAGTCCAAAAATAGATATGTTAAGCATACGAGGGGGGGGGGGGGGCAAGACACCTCCATGGGGTTTGGCATTCTTCACACTGACGCATTCTTCACAGACTGTAAGCCAAATCCAACGACAAAAACCGCACAGAAATGACAAGTCACATCGAACAATAAACCATGGCCATAATCGATCAAGAGGCTGAAAAAAGTTCAATTTCCGCAGGCAACTCAATACAGTGGCATGCGCTGGGAGGCATCACGATGCAAGGCGGTCCGAATCCTGCGAGAACTGCGATGGAGAGGTCAGCGGCAAACAACCAACATTCGTCAACACACACAATACCTTCTATCGATTGTACTGGAGAGGGGGGGAGGCAAAGTTATTAGTCATGATAGCTCAATGCTCGCTTGCAGGAAACACATTCATCATTCGGCACCGGCACACACACACACGCACACACACACACACACACACACACTCACACACACACACATAACCCTGCTGAAAGGAGAGTAGATTTACGCACGAGGGAACCCCCCCTTAAACACAGTGGATCTGACGGGTTGGTGATCTACGGGTCGTCTTCAGGAGGTGGGGGGGGCTTTCAACTGACGCACACGATGATGAATGTGGGCTGTGAGAGATGAATGGACCTCGACCCAAATCAATAGTCTTCTATTTAGAGAGGGGGCTCCCTGCTTCCTCTGACCCTCTATCCTCCTCTATGTGGATACAGCCCCCCCCCCCCCCCCCCCCCCCCTCTGTATTGATCATCTCTCCTCTACCCACGCTAACTAAGCACTGTGTGAGGTCAGAGGTCATACTGGGTCAAATAGGACCCTGTTCTGCTTCCCCATAGCTGGACATGGAGGAATGTTGGGACGTGCAGAGGGACATAGGGTCTCTGACAGTCACACACCATAGTGTTAGTGTTAGGGTGTCTAACACACACCATAGTGTTAGTGTTAGAGTCTCGCAACAGTCACACACCAGAGTGTTAGTGTTAGGCTCTCTAACAGTCACACACCAGAGTGTTAGTGTTAGGCTCTCTAACAGTCACACACCAGAGTGTTAGTGTTAGGCTCTCTAACAGTCACACACCATAGTGTTAGTGTTAGGCTCTCTAACAGTCACACACCAGAGTGTTAGTGTTAGGCTCTCTAACAGTCACACACCAGAGTGTTAGTGTTAGGCTCTCTAACAGTCACACACGATAGTGTTAGTGTGAGGGTGTCTAACAGTCACACACCAGAGTGTTAGTGTTAGGGTGTCTAACAGTCACACACCATAGTGTTAGTGTTAGGGTGTCTAACAGTCACACACCATAGTGTTAGTGTTAGGGTGTCTAACAGTCACACACCATAGTGTGGAGAGTAGTTAGGAAAGTGTAGTGGGTTGAGTGTGTGTACTGACGCTATGCAACAGGGTCTTTGTGTGTGTGTGTGTGTGTGTGTGTAAATGTGTGTGCGAGAGAGAGTGTGTGTATGTGTGTGTGTAAATGTGTGTGTGTGCGTAAATGTGTGTGTGTGTGTGTGTGTGTGTGTGTGTGTGTGTGAGAGAGAGTGTGTGTGCGTGTGTGTAAATGTGTGTGCGAGAGAGAGTGTGTGTGTGTGGTGTGTGTAAATGTGTGTGTGTGTGTGTAAATGTGTATGTGTGTGTGTAAATGTGTGTGTGTATGTTAAATGTGTGTGTGTGTGTGTGTAAATGTGTATGTGTGTGTGTAAATGTGTATGTGTGTGTGTAAATGTGTGTGTGTAAATGTGTGTGTAAATGTGTATGTGTGTGTGTACATGTGTGTGTGTAAATGTGTGTGTGCGTGCGTGTTCTGACACTTGGTCTGACTTCCCTCCAGCTGCATGTGAGATGATTCAGGGGGGATATTGACCCGGGTGTGCTGGGGGGGTTAGAGAGAGTGAAGCTGCGCTGGCAGGTTGACAGGTGGCCAGAGGCGGTGGTGGGTGGGTGGGTTGGGTGGGTTGGTGTTTTTGAAAAGCTTACTTCTTTTTCAGCCTGCGGTCCTTCTCTGCCTGAGTGCCCAGCTTCCCCACTCCCATGTCCTGACCCGCCATGTCTGGATCTGAGGGGTTGGCTGTCACAAAGTCGAGGGGAGGGGGGGATTGGGGGGGGGGAGAAGACATTATAGGGTCAGAGAAGACATTACAGAGCTCATAGAAAACATCCAACGTAGATACTGTACTTAACAAAAAAAAAAGTGTTCTATCTTTGCACTCGATCAAATTCCAGGACCCTCCTTTCATGACTTTTCCTAGATATGTGCGTTCTACCACCCAGTATCCTTACATTTTCAAAATCACACCAGGATAAGCTAGTATGAAGCTATTTTGCAGTTTTTCTGTGTAGGAGGCTAGGCTCATTTACAAGGCGGGCAACTTGTGGTCGTTGTGTGTAAACAGCAGCTTTCCATTGTAAAGACTATGGTCATTTGACCCCCGAGGCGGCTCTTATACTAGGTAACAAAAAAGGCACGGCTGTTCTAGTGTTAACTCGTACAGTACTGTATGTCGAGTCGAGAGGCGACGTTTACAGCAGGATGCTTTGACCAGAAGAGCTCCTGTATGGCAGACTCCACCTGGCTGTCACATCACACAAACACAGTAACCTCCTCAGGTATCGAGCCGATCAGCGTGTGTGGTGTGAACAGAGCCGGCCGGTCAGACGGTCAGTACCTCCCCCCCCCGGGCCCATGGCCTGCTCTCTGTGGTGGGCCAGCTGGGCCAGCCGGGTCTTCTCCTTCTTGCCGAACAGCCGTCCAATGGAGGACTTGATGCCCTTCTTCTTAGGCTGCTTGTGGAGGGAGTCCTGGCTGCTGGCCACGCTGCTCAGGGCGCTGGCCTCCGCCTCCAGGGTGGCCGCGATCCTGGAAACCCCCGACACACACGCACACGAGCGTGCACACACACACGCACACACACATGCGCACACACACGCACACACATGCGCGAACACACACGCACACACATGCGCGCACGCACGCACACACACGCGCGCACACGAGCACACACACACGAGCACACGCACGCGCAAACGAACACACACACACACACACACACACACGCACACACGCGCACACACGCGCACGCACGCACGCACACACACACACACACACACGCACACACACACACACACACACACACGCACACACACACGCGCACACACACACGCGCACGCACGCACACACACACACACACACACACACACACACGCACGCACACGAACACAGGAACACACACACACACACACATTTGTCGAGTCGGCTCGTACGGCGACGGAAGGGATGGAACGATCTCTCTGTGACGGATTTTTGTATAACAGACACAGTCAGACACTACTCCTGTTGCCGTGAGAACCCCCCCCCCCCCCCAACCCCCCAAAAACTATGTTGTTACTTACAGTACCAGTCAAAAGGTTTGGACACGCTTTCCCATTCAATTAAATGCGTGTGTTGTAGTTTTGTGTCAAATAGACTGAGAATTGAAGTCTGTATCTCTACATTCTGGGAAATCGTAGCTAACTGTTCAGTCTGCCTGGGGACAGCGCCAATGACTTGTTGCGCAATAACTCTGTGTCGTACTTACTAAAGTCTAGTCTAGCGTTTCCTGTCACCACATTTGTTTGCCAAGATTAGTGATCTCATAAAGGGAGTAGACTTGGTATATAAGGGCTGAGCTCAGAGAAGGAGGGGGCTCTCTGGGTTTTGCAAACTCTAGACTGCTGTCATGTACGTTTATAAATAAAAGGCTTCAAGCTCATTTGATCGCTCCCTTCCCTAACCCTGTTCAATATCCAATATCAACAGACAAGAAACCCACTACAAAGGCGTGTCCAAACGTTTGTCTGGTACTGTATGTGAGACACGGACGACTCCCCCTGGTGGTCGGTCACGTACCCCCGCGCGTCGTTGTGGGAGGAGGCCGGCAGCGTGTGGGTCATGCGGACGGTCCGTGGCGTGGCGGGGGGGGACGTCTCACACTTGATGGTGGCCTTGTCCTGCCCGTCCTCGTCCACTGCCGCGATCTGGGGACGGAGACACGCACACACACGCACACACACGTACACACACGCACACACACGCATACACACACACACACGCGCACACACACACGCACGCACACACAGACACAGACACAGACACACACACACACACACACACACACACACACACACAGTCTCATGTACCTGTATCACCTACTTTACCTGTATCACCTACTTTACCTACTTTACCTGTATCACCTACCTGTACCCTCACAGACATCAGTCTCTGCTAGCCTGACAGAAGCTAGCTTATGGAAAGCAAGTTTATAGGACGTTTGCTTCCAGAGCCTCAGGGAAGCTACAGGGAGTCTGATGCACAGTGAACCTGATATGTCCGACCCACTGTAAGTGATAATAAATCATGTTAACTAATGTAGAATAATAATAATGCTGATGCCGTACCTTTCTTCTGTGTTTCCTTAGATCACTGGGCTGCAGGGTGGAGGAGAGGAGAGACAACAGATACATCAACTTAAGTTAACGTGAACAAATGTTTTGGAAAATTACATAGTATAGTTGGACAACAGACCTTCCCTACCCCTAACCATCTCCCTTAACCCTGCCACCCCCCCTCCCCCCATGGACATGTACCCCCTGCTGTGTTAATTGTTCCCTGTTCGTTAACTGTGTTCTATGTGCTCATGTTATCTGTTGCTTGTTGTTTCTGTGTTGTCTGTTTTTCCCATATTGTCAGCGTCTTTGAGGCCTGGAAAAGCACTATATAACGAATTATTATTATTATTATTATTATTATTATAGTTACTGTACACACTCGCAATACAGAGCGGACCTCTCTTCTATCCATATTGTAAATACTCTTGTTCATATTTCATGCCGTTACGTATCCCGTAAATATTCTATTCCGTAAGGGAGTCACATGGCCTGTGAATGACAGATGACCAAGCTGAGATCCATACGGAGGGACAATGAGTGATTTGTAAACGGAACGACCCGCGGTGCCACTATTCATTGGCCCAATCAATACAATCAGGGCTCATTCTTTAGAAGCCCCTGGGTGTTGGAGACATTTACTCACTAACACCATTTCGCTGGGGTGGATTGTGGGGGATTTTTTTTATTTTTTGCGCAGCAGCTATAAAAAAAAATATGAAAAAAATAAAGATGTAAAACTCCCTGTTACAGGGACATCTGGAGCAGTGAAGCCTCAGGTCTGTGTGCTGTCAGGAGAAGAGAGATGGAGTGGGAGGAGAGATAGAGGGGGGGGGGGGGAGACACACAGAGAAAGAGAGAGAGGATAGAGGGAGGGGGGGGGGAGAGAGAGGGGGGAGGAGCGAGAGAAAGAGATAGAGATGATAGAGGGAAAGAGAGGGAGAGAGAGAGAGGATAGAGGGAGAGAGAGGGGGGAGGAGAGAGAGAGACAGAGAGAGAAAGAGAGAGAGAGAGGTGGAGAATCCTCTTGTATTGTGCATCTTGGATTGGTCAGAATGCACCAAAGGAATGCCATTTTGACAGACAAACTGAGATGTGTAGTTTGTGTGAACTGGATTTGCGATGTATTTGAGGATATTGCTATTATTATTCAGAGAGCAGCTATATTAGGTGTCCAACCCCTTGTGTCTGACCTCCTTTTGTTTGGCTATGAAGCTTTAAAGAGTCCCCAGACCAAAACAAGCCACACGACACTGGAGCAACAGAACCCAGCCTCCTGGATACTCAACAAAATCCATAAAAAAATATACAGCTACCCTAGCCTAGTCACGTGGAAAGAAATCCAATCCAAGCTTTTTTTAAGTGGCTGCGTTCTGGAAATCTGCTGTAAGCCAGGCTCTGTCTCTCTCTTTCTCAGAGCTGCTTTGCCATCTAAGCCCAGGGTCCTTTAAAGTCACTAGTCAAAACAGGCTTGATGACATAATCGAGACCTGTTTGGGTGAGGTAAGTCATCGATGGAGTCCTATCTAGAAACAAACCATTGCTCCTGCTGCCCAGAGATTGAATATGTTGTTTAAGGATAGTATGGATCTGAAAGGACTGGTATATCTTGCTATGGATAGGTAGGTATCAATCCTTTCACATCTATATGGATGTCTCTAGGGGTGTTAACACTAGAACAGCCATGAGCCATGGGTCATTTGACCCCTGTGAGTAAAGAAAAGTGTTATATCTTTGCACTCGATCAAATTTCAGGACCCTCCTTTCATTACTTTTTCTAGATATGTGCGTTCTACCACCCAGTATCCTTACATTTTCAAAAATCACCTCAGGATAAGCTAGTATAAAGCTATTTAGTAGGCTCTTTTAGTAGGTAAAAAAGGCACGACTGTTCTAGTGTTAAGGGCTAGGCTAGGGGGCCGTGGCTGAGTGCAGCAGTACTATACCGTACCAGGGTCATGACGCCCATGCGCTCCATGTCTCTGTCGCTGCGGGGGTCCAGCTTGGGGGTGGAGTGTCCGCTGGGCGGGGAGGAGCTGGCCAGGGAGGAGGCGGTGGCCGAGGCGGTCATGGAGGCCCCGGGGTAGGGCATGCGGGCCAGGTTGAGGCCCTCCAGGCTGACGCTCGCCACGCGGTTCTCTATCTCCTCCGCCCGCAGCTCCGTGGACTCCTTCTCCTCCTGGATCAACCTGGGAACAGAGGATCCGAGACGTCAAGATTAGAGCGTTATCTTCTATCATCGTCCACATTTGCATAAGACGGAAACTAGTGTCGTGGATTTAATTGATTCTTAATAGACTGAGTAAACCTTATAAAGCACAAAGAGCTTAAATATTGTCCCCAAAGAGGCCTTTTATTAAGCAAAGTCACAGGAGCGCAGAGAGCAAATAGCAGACAAAAGGCCCCCATATTTATAGAGCTGTCCTTGGTCATGAGGTCACTATTCTTGGGAACCAATCATATTATACAAATCTGTGATTGCACAAGTTATGGGCACGGTCCACAGTCAGAATTATTCGCTGCGCCACAGATCTTGGCACATCTCTGACAGGAAGGAAATGGGCCTTCCTTGAGTGCTAGATTCGCCAAAAAGACTTCAATTGTCAGTATGAACTGATATAAAACTACAACAGGAGGGAGAGAAGCAGTCAAGTAATGGTACGTGTGGTGGTTCTCCTAACATCAAGGTACAGTGTTGCACTATGGGTAGACTCAGCAGGGAAAAAGGGGGTCCTGCCATCTACTATGCATTTTTTTACTTTTTATGCACTCATGCACTTTTTTTTTTTTTTTGCATCCATATGTTCTTAAACTTGAATGTAAACGTATGTACTTTTTATGTATTTATTGAACTGTTCTTAAACTTGAAGATGTTGGTGCATTATTTGTGGCCATGAACTGTGGAAACTGAATTGCCCTTCGGGGATAAACAAAGTATTGTGTATCTGTATCTAAAAGAGCATTTCAACATGACGCTGATGTGTCTCAGCTGCAATAAGTGTCAGATACAGACACACTTGAATGTACCCCACAATATTCTTCATAGAACATTAATCTATGGAAACAACATTTTAAGAGGTATACTTGTTTGGATGGCTTATTACGGTACTTCTCTCCTTATTCACCTGCTAAAGCTTTATTTTATAGTGTTTTGGCTCATTCACTTTACGGTAATCCCGGGGAAAAAAAAGATGGCTTTCCCCGTTGCTCCTCTGAGGCGGATTCCACAGGATTTGCATGAAAAAGTCGAGCGAGCGGCGCCCATAGGGTACTTCAATTACACGGAAAGCGGAGGAGATGAAAAGGCTAAAAGCCGGTTCATTAGCCATAACAATACGGAGAGTAGCTCACTCGTTAATTAGATGAGAACTTAATTCCTGGGGCTCAGGGTAGCAATCTTGCCATTTGAGATTTAATCGTTCATTCTCAAGTTAGTATACAGAAACCGCGGTGTACTTCCCATCGATTGTGCTTCACATTAATGAAGACCGTGCTTAAGGCAAATGAACAACACTTGACGAATGTACAGGACGTAGAGCTACTGGATACAGAATGTGTGCATAATGTCACGCTAATTAGTGAACAGATAATCAAAGCTCCAACAGGCAGCAGTAACAGTATCTTGCATCTTAAATATAGCACAAACCAGTGAATGTTTTTTTATGTTTGAACATAATGTCACACCCAAGATCTTTAGATAGAGCAGTATACAGAGTAGATTGTCCTACAAAGACACTTAAGGGTGTGTTCTCACTAGAACATATGCTTCACTTGGAATCGGAGTTTAGGATAAGATCCGCTTTGCTCTGCGTCGTTTGGAGCTGTGAGAACGCGCATTCGAAGTCGCTCCCGGAGCAAACAACTGACGCGTGCTCCGCTTGAAAAGGGTGGTTTCGCTCCGGTTAGAAACGACGCATCGAGGCTGTCCATAGGAAATCAACAGCGCATGCGTGTTGATTTGGATAAGAGCGGGACGATCTATCTATCAACTATCGATCGGTCGTTCGTTCGTCCTAATCTGTAGCTTACATTGCTCTTCAAAGAACCTATAAGACCATTCCCCTGTTATGTTGGGCGCGCACCTCTCGAATTCAATGCAGCTATATGGACTAGGCCTACTTTACCTACGTCCCAGGACAGTCCCAAGGCAGTCAACGTGTCGGTGGGCATTCAGTCGGCGTGTGTGTGTGTGTGTGTCACAAGCTCACTGCATGTGGAGACCCCCGGTAAATGAAAGCTCGCAGCTGTCTCTAGATCAAGTGCGTGTGTTCTCCACTCTCTGCCGTTCAATAACAGCCCATCACTTGTTTGTTTGTTTGTTTGTTTGTATGTAGGCCTATTTATTGATTTATAAATGGTGGTGAAGATCTATTTCCCGCTCATGCTCGTATTGATCTTGATTTGCCATTATCTGGCACCCAAAAACCAAAAAGAAGTGCCAGTAGGGCGAGCGCCATACGCTGTTGTGGGTCCATCATTCGTGTCTCTGTTGAATTCCCTCTACATTTTTCTGACCAATCAACTACCACGTCTGTTGCTTCGATTGCGTACGTTACTTTGTTTACCAAAAGGGCTGTGAGAACGCAAATCAGAGAAATCGTTTATGCAACAATGTTGCAATCTCATCCACTTGCTCCGGGTCATAATTCGGATTTTCAAGTGAGAACATCACCTAAGATTTAGATTGTCATCTAAAAAATAATAATTAGACACCTATACTTTCTTCTATCTATTTTTTTGGTTTCTTTTTATTTTACTACTCGATCTTTTCAGTTTGTAAAGCGTCTTTGAGTGTCTAGAAAAGCGCTATATAAGTCTAATGTATTATTAT
>NC_137678.1:46085557-46103057 GCF_963989245.1 Nansenia antarctica
AACAAATGATAAAGAGCAAAGAACAGACAAGAGGTCTGAGGTAAAGTCCAGTGAGAGACAGTTGCTGCGACAGGCGACCCTTCTTGGGACTACCTTCCTAAGAATGGAGTTCATGTCTTGGAGTTTAGCTTCCATAACAAAGTGATACTCCTCTGGAGAGGAAGCGGAGCTCGAGTCAGACTATGGGGGGCCGGAGGAGAGGAGAGGGGACATATCACAGAGTCAGAAGGTGATGTCATGGTACACACACAAAACCCACAGAACTGTATACCCAAACATACATTACTAAACAAACAAAGGCTCTCAACAGAATTGCTCAATTATGGTTTTAAACATGTGAACGTGTTTATAAAATGGACCTGTCGCTAAGCCACGCCCCCTTTGAAAACTCAGACCAACAAACGACGCTTCACCGACCGTGACTGAATGACATTCGATGACTTAGAACGGCGGGAGTTGGCACATTTCTGATTTCTGATTTACCACAGCGAGTAATAGACATGTTTTTTTTAAAGATGACAAGAATATTTATTCTCGAAGCTTTTCACCGTCAGATATTGGCGAGTTGTTTTGCTGTGATATGATTGGACAATTTCTATTTTGGGGGACGTGGCTTAGCGATAGGTCCATTGGCCTTTTCCTGGAATACAATGTGAAGGTCGAGGACGGGTGTAGTGCGTGTGTGTGTGTGTGTGTGTGTCTCCTCTTACCTTGGTGAGGGCTGCTATCCTCTGGGCCAGCTCGGCCTCCACCTCAGGCAGGGTCTCGGCCTTCCTCATGGTCTGCTGCAGCTTCTGCTCCGCCAGCTCCAACCGCTCCTGCAGCTGCCTGTTCTTCTCCTCCATCTACACACACACACACACACACACACACACGCACACGCACACACCCGCACACACGCACACACCCATGCACACACACACACACGCATACGCACACGCACACGCAACCACGCACACACACGCACACACACACACACACACATGCACGCACGCGCAAACATACACACGCACACACATGCACATACCCACGCACACACACACACGCACACACGTACACACACACGCGCGCGCGCACACACACACACACACGTGTTAATATGATCTGGGTCATGGACACATCCCATGTCCTACACACTCACTTAGGCACGCACACACACATCGTACACACACACCGTACACACACACCCCCACGCAGTAACTCTGCACAGCCTCGTTTGGAAGCCGCTCCGCTCGTGAGCTTGTCAGCCGTCGCCACCGACGACAGATGCTCCCGTCCCACAGCCTCGGCCCTGGCAGCCCCGTATGAAGTGATTAGACACGAGCGGGCTCGCGGCGGGGGCGGGGGTGGGGGAGGGCTTGTGGCGGGGGGTGGGCTAAGGGGGCTCTCTTTATGCATCTGATGTAGTGTGGGGCTTCTACCCCAGACACAGCATTCCGCTAGCTATGGATAACACACTACATGTAGTGGAGGTGGGTGTACTCCCTGTATCCTCCCTCCTTCCCCTTCTCTCTACTCCTCTCCCTCCCACTCACCCTCCCGCTCCCTCCCTCTCTCCCTCTCCCTCCCTCCCTCTCTCCCTCCCTCCCTCTCCCTCCCTCCCTCCCCTCTCCCTCCCTCTCTCCCCCTCCCTCCCTCCCTCCCTCTCCCTCCCTCTCACCCTCCCTCCCTCTCTCCCCCCTCCCTCCCTCTCTCCCTCCCTCCCTCTCTCCTCTCTCTCCCTCCCTCTCTCCCCCCTTCTCTCCCTCCCTCCCTCTCTCCCTCCCTTCCTCCCTCTCCCTCCCTCTCCCCCCCTCTCTCCTCCATCCCTCTCTCCCTCTCTCTCCCCTCCCTCCTCTCCCTCCCTCTCCCTCTCTCTCCCCCTCTCTCCCTCCCTCCCTCACTCCCTCCCCCCTCCCTCCCTCTACCTCTCCCTCCCTCTCCCCCTCTCTCTCCCTCCCTCCCTCCTCTCTCTCCCCTCCCTCTCCCCCTCTCTCCCTCCCTCCCTCACTCCCTCCCTCCCTCTACCTCTCCTCCCTCTCCCCCCTCTCCTCTCCCTCCCTCCCTCTCCACGGCTCCATCTTCAAACGGCCGTGCCCAGACCCGAGGGTGGGCGGCTGGCGCAGCTACAAATAAAGAGACATCAGCAGCAGTGGGAGTGTGTTGTGTTGTGTGTGGTGTGTGTGTGTGTGTGTGTTTGTGTGGGTGTGGGTGTGTGCGTGTGTGCGAGTGTGTGTGTGCGTGTGTGTGTGTGCGTGCGTGTGTGTGAGTGTTTGTGTGTGTGCGTGCGTGTGATTGTGTGTGTGTGTGTGCGTGGGTGTGTGTGTGTGTGTGTGTGTGTGTGTGTGTGTGTCCCAAAGGGGATTCAAGTTATTTCTGTCTGGTCTTAGGATGCTGAATAGGGCGCCATTTCTATCCTATTGTAGACATCCAAGAGGGGGCAGGGGACTGAGGGGACTGGAACCGACATAAACCATGGGCAACCATCCATACACATAATAAAAACACTATATATATATAAAACAAAAATCTCTTATGGAGATTTCTATACAAGCTTGCTATGATTGTCTCTAGATATTTAGGCCTGCGGTCGGAAATTCGCTCGGTCGGAAATCTGATTAGCACTCATGGAATGACACAAACTCAACTCAAAAGATTGCACTTTTTAAACACCTGATCCCTAAATTAACAAGGGCCTCATCCTCAGCGAATTCATCACACATCACCCCTGTCCTCCAAAACCTACACTGGCTCCCGGTCAAATACAGGATCCGATTCAAAATCCTACTCATCACTTACAAAGCCATCAGCAATCTGGCCCCCTCCTACCTTGCCGACCTCGTCCCCCTCCACACCCCCCATCCCGTTTTCTCAGGTTTGCCCGACCAAACCACCCTCAAGACCACCAGGACCAAGCTCCGGACCTGGGGTGATGGGGCTTTTTCAGCCGCAGCCCCGTCCCTCTGGAACGCCCTCCCCAACCACATCAGACAGGCCAACACCCTCCCAACATTTAGGGCCAATCCCAATTCACCCCCTAGCCCTTCGTTTTCACCCCTATGGCTCGATTTGCGCGTTCACGTTTAGGGGGAGGGCTGTCCCCAATTTCAATATTTCATCGAGGGCTAGGGGTAAGGGGGAGGGCTAACTATTACTTCGTTTCGAGCGATTCCAGGACCAGACTAGCTTCGAAGGGCTAGGGGTACGCTACCCCTTGATACCAGGATGCATTGCGAATCATCTACAAATATAAAATCCTCAATTTTGGCCGCCATTGGCTACAATCTGTAATTTGGCTCTACAAGTGTTAATATGTCATTTTATGAAGTTTTTATATGTTTTCAGGCGAGAAAGTAACCATATATATTCACAAAATGTGTCCAGTTTATCAAAATAACCCGTTTATCCTAGATACTACGGAGGATGTTATCATAGTGTTGTTAGCATAGTGTTTGTGATGCTAACGGCCACCATCTTTCGTCATCAACCCAGGAGAAGAAGATCCTCATCTATCATCTATCATCATCTTTATCATCCTCCTGGGCTTAAACACGACTAGACTAGTGTGATCATGTCATATTACTGTGTTAGTAGAAATGATGCGTTGGTTTAGTAGTATAGTACATGAGAGCTACGGCGCTAGTTGTTGTGCTAGTTGCATTGACTGACTGTGTTCGCGAATGCTATGCTATTGTTGTGCTATCATGTGCTAGTTGATTGTGTGTACTAGTTTTCACTGAATAAATCGCGATTTCTTTCAAAGAAGGTAGCAGGTGTGTTTATGTCCATGTCAAGGAGAAGGTACGACTTGTATGACAGTAGTGTGATTAGGACATAAGTTAAGGATATTAGTGTAGTTGTACTTTAGCCTGTGGAGACGCGATAGCATTAGCTCCACACGGATTTAACATGAACAGTAGTCATAGACACTTGTAGTAGTAGTAGTAGTTGTTGTATAACAAGGTGAATAGTGAGTTAACATGTTTATTAGTTGTATCCCTTCCTTGTTGTTGAACATGTCTGTGACTGAGATAGACTAGATACTACGGAGGATGTTATCATAGTGTTTGTGATGCTAACGGCCGCCATCTTTGCTATCTCCTCCGGTCACAGGAGATGTGAGAATTCGCCGGCAACACAACGCGTCACCCGTACCGCGTCTAAACCACTGTTGATGACGTAGGCGCCGTGAAGGGCTGTCCCAATTCATAGGGCTTAGATTTCAAGGGGTAGGGCTTGTGACGTATTCGAAGGCCTTGCCTTCGAATCGAGTGACACTCGAAAACGAGCCATAGGGGTAGAAAAGGGAATTGGGATTGGCCCTTAAACAGGGGCTCAAATCCCACCTCTTCAAGCTCGCCTTCACCAGTTAACCCTCTCCCCCTCCCCTTCCCATGTGTCCCCAGCACTACCTTAATTATACTTTCCTTTATTTCTTTTGTTTATTTTTTATTACTACTCGATCTTTTCAGTTTGTAAAGCGTCTTTGAGTGTCTAGAAAAGTGCTATATAAATCTAATGTATTATTCTTATTATTCTTATGGAATGTCTCTTGTCCAATCAAATGACTTGGTCCCTTTATGACGTCGAACCCAGTGCCCCGGCACTCTCAGAGCGAATGTATGAACGCGGCCTTACATTGTCAGAGTGTTCTTTTGATCGTGACCCAATCCCTTTGCCAATGTATTTGGCCATGGAAGGCTGCTGGGTTGTGATGTCGACAGACTGATCAGACTGATTTAATTGATTCTTAATAGATTGATTAAACCTTATGAAGCACAAAGAGCTTAAATCAATTGTCTCCAAAGAGGCCTTTTATTAAGCAACGTCACATGAGCGCAGAGAGAAAATAGCAGGCAAAAAGCCCCCAACATTGGCCGGGACTCATATTTATAGAGCTGTCCTTGGTCATGAGGTCACTATTCTTGGGAACCAATCATAATTATCCAAATCTTAGTTATGGGCACTGTCCACAGTCAGAATTATTCACTGCGCCACAGATCTTGGCACATCTCTTACAGGAAGGAAATGGGCCTTCCTTGAGTGCTAGATTCGCCAAAATGTAGAGAGACTTCCATTCTCAGTATGAACTGACATAAAACTACAACACTTCCTTCGTGGAAGGACCAAAACCTGACACAAAAAAACACTGTTACCGTGTGAAGAGAAGCACGTTAACGTTACTCCTGCTGATCGCTGAGCTCAGGTCAGTTTGGTGTTTGGTTTTTTCTCCTCTAAGGAATAAGGTAAGCATGGGGGGAGGATATGTTGATCCTACATCTGAACCGGGGGGGGGGGGCCGATGGCCACTGCCTAGCGGTACCCACCTGTCGGAGGAAGGCTTCTTTGTTGGCCAGCTCGTTCTCCAGTTTGTCGCTGATGTCGTGCAGGGAGGTGGACTCCCGCTGGGCACTGAGGTAGCGCTTCTCCAGGGTGACGATACGCTCCTCCATGTCCTCCTTCTGACACATGCCCTGTAGGGGGAACACGTACAGTAGAAACATGCCGTTTAGCTGACGCTTTTTAGCTCTTTTATTCAGAGCGACTTACACCGGAGTGAGTGCATGGTGAGTTTCGGTACAAACCTAAGCGTTGTTAGCGCCATGCTAACAACTGAGCCACAGAGGACCCATAGTCATTTAGAAGGTGACACACACACACACACACACACACACACACACACTCACACTCACACTCACACTCACACTCACACTCACACTCACACTCACACTCACACTCACACACACAATACACACTACATCAGACAATGAGCCAAGCTTTCCCCCTCCCAGTGGCCGACCTTCTCCATGTCGATAATCTTCCTAAATCTTAGGAGGGGTTATTTCCCGTACGGAGTCTCCTCAGGCCAGGTCCTGGTGCAGCAATTACACCGAGCCCAGCTGGCCAGGGATCAGTGTACTGTCTGGGTCGTGTCCTAACCTAGCCATTTCCATTAGCAATCGGTAGCAATCTCAGCCAGGGGCTACGGACCAGATCCCTTTCAGGTTCAGACGACTGGATAAGCTGTTTTCGCCTCCATCTGGTCCGTCTCGACATATCGGAGAGGCCAAGAATCGCATGGCCCTAATTGGCCATTTACTGCCCAGACAAAGTGTGTTTACTACCGTATGTCTCTCCAGGTTCAGCTGCTTTTCACAAAGTCTTGTACATCCTCTATCCTGTGTGTGTGTGTGTGTGTGTTTGTACATGTGTGTGTGTGTGTGTGTGTGTGTGTGCGCCTGTGCACATGCTTATGTCCAGAAGCAACTGTCACTCTCCTTTAATGTCTTTCCTGGCACTCCTGTCACTGCGCGTGTGTGTGTGTGTGCGTGTGTACCCACCTCTTTGATGTCCCTCTGGTACTTGTTGCTCATCTCCTCTGACTTGATGAGGTCCTTGCGGGCCGTCTCCAGCTCCTGCTCCACCTCGGAGACGCGGGAGGACAGCGAGGACATGCGCTCCTTCATCTGGGCCAGCTCGTAGTTCTGCTTCTCCAGCAGGTCCTGCAGCTCCACCACCTGGCCGGCCTCGTGGGCCGACTCCATGGAGCCGTTGGACAGACGCTGAGGGAGGAGGAGAGAAGGACAAACACCGATGAGGCTGATGGTGCTGTCCGTCACGACACCGCGTTTGTTTTCGTTTTGTCTGATCTCAAAGATCTCATCTACAGTTCGGAAACGTTATTTCGGTCGATTATTCCTCCCCTTTACTAATACCAATTGGTATTGTCTTTGATATCGTTGGAAAGCCTGATTAGTCACCTTTACAACGAGGTACAACTTGTAAGGATCCTGCATTCGTGGAATGACCAACACAGCTAAACGCGTGGGTAGCGGCCCAAAATAAATTTCCAAAATCCCCTGCAATATTCTTCAGTTTAGACGGTTAGCCGTGTTGCTCATACCACGAATGCATGATCCTTACAAGTTGTACCTCGTTATAAAGGCGACTAATCAGGCTTTCCAACCATATAAAACACAGTACTAATTGGTATTATTAAAGGGGAGGAATAATCGACTGAAATAACGTTTCCGAACTTGTTTTTGAGGAGTTTATATAGCAAGGACCTCATCAAAGGGCTTACTATCGTGACCAAAACGTACAGAGCACCCAGCACCTAACCTGACTGAAGGATTCACTGTAAGAAAAGAAAAACAGACAGAAAAGTCTAAATGGACTTTGGGCATAACATTGACAACATAATGCAACATTTGAATAACACTGAATCATGTCACCATAACACCACAGTAGACGCAGGGTGGGTGTTGTCTAAATGGACTTTTGAATGAATGAATGAATTCATTCATTCATTCATTCATGTCACCATAACACCACAGTAGACGCAGGGTGGGTGTTGTCTAAATTGACTTTTCATTAGTGAAGGAATAATTGGCTCTAATGGCAACAGCCTCCCTAAGATGGCATACGCTGTTGGAAGCGGAGCGCGGCCTGATTGGAGGACACACTCCAAGGTGCAGGGAGACACATTAAGTGAATTTAAATGAATTTTTGAACAATGCCACCTTCCTGTCAAAGCTCTTTGCCGGTGAGTGCTGAAGTGGAAGCCTTGAATCAGTATGGATCATAAGACAGTGCTCTGCATGAGGTAGATTAATGAGGGAAAGAGGAGGAAGGAGAGGGGGTGGGTGTGAAGGAGAGAGAGAGAGAGAGCGAGAGAGAGAGAAATAAAGATAGAGAGAGAATATAATTATACTTCTGCTGCATAACCACCTCCAACAATCAGAGGCCGGGCAGACCGCCCTGCAGGCAGGAGCACGACAGCCCCAGAATGCACCTTGATTAGCATGGCTTCATGAGCATCTTCCTGTGAGATCTAGCTCAGTGTACACACACACACACACACACACACACACACACACACTGGATGTGCTAGGCTAAAATATCATGCTCTTGGAGGCAGTAATGAAAGAATAACAGGGGAATGCGAGCAAATGATGATGTATCACACACACACTCTCTTTCTTTCTTCCTCTCTCTCTCTCTCTCTCTCCCCTCCCTCCATCCCTTCTCTCTCTCTTTCTCTCTGTTCCTCCCTTCTCTCTCTCTCCCTCCCTCGCCCCCTTCCCTTTCTGTCTCCCTACTCCTCTACCTCTCTCTCTCTCCCTCTCTCTCTCCCTCCATCCCTCACCCCCCTTCTCTCCCTCCTTCCCCTTCTCTCTCCCTACCCCTCTCTCTCTCTCCCTCTCCCCCCCTCTCTCTCTCCCTCCCTCTCTCTCCCTCTCCTTCCCTCTCTTTCTCTCTCTGCCTCTCTCCCTCTCTCTCCCTCTCTCTCTCTCCCCCTCCCCCCCCTCCCCCTCTCTCTCTCTCTCCCCCTCCCCCCTCCTCCCCCTCTCTCTCCCTCTCCCTCTCTCTCAGCCCCTTGTATAAGGGCCAGCTGCCCATCTGAAGCCATCCATCTGCACAGGCAGTCCTAATTGGGCCTCTCTCTCTCTCTCCCCCGCCTGTGATCAATGTTTCACCCTGTGGAGGAAAACGACCCACTAAATCAGCCCAACTGATTTTCATACCAGCGCCCCCCCCCCCCCCCCGCCCCCGCTCTTAGGCTTGCTCTAGTAATAGCCAAACTTTTAGGATTTATACCGTTTAGCTCGGCATTAGACCCTGACCGCTTTCCACCCGCTTTCCCCGAGATAACAAAGTTACATGATGGCAGGATGAAAAAAATCCTTCCTCAGACTACGGTCTCGTAAAAAAGCGTGTGGGAGAGTTATTCGGGGACGTGCCGCCCGTTCGGCGGAGCGGCACTCGTAACAATCCCTTTCACACTTTCACAAGTGTGTGTGTGTGTGTGTGTCTGTGGGTGTGTGATGGATATGGAGTTAAACAAAGTGTCTCCATTGAGGCAGGTTTATCGAGTTAGGATGTGCTTCCGTGTGGCAGTTTCCCTTCGCTAAATGAAGCAGGTTTTATACGTCGCATATCAACCAAACTTTACACTGCCACTAAATAACAGTGTGGAAGACGAGCGGCCGTAGATTTTTAACACGCTCCAGTAAAAAAACTTTTCTGGTTGGGGTTTTTATAATGATCTTTGGATATTGTTCATCAATAAAAGTATCACTATTATAGTGGAATCATATATCAATCGCAATTCAACAGGAACTTGACTAAGTCGTGAGCTTAGAATGATAAGGTTCTATCTCCGTTTAGGGTAGTTCAGAGATATTGAGCGTCAAAGTTTTTACATTCCATTATGTTTTGTGAGATGGAACTTTTGTATTTTATGAATTACTAACTCAAAAATGTATTGTATTTTGTATTTTGTATTTTATGAATTACTAACTCAAAAATGTCAACATTTTAAAAATAACACCACACAGGCATTAATAAACACCTAATGGATCAGATTATGTAAAAAACTACATTTTGACAAATATGTAAAAAACTACATTTTGACAAATTTGAACCTTATAATTCTAACGTCACGAAGTGTATTTGGGATTACTCCAGAGGTGTTAGATGTACAGAGATGTAGAGAGATGTACAGAGATGTAGACAGGTTGATAGTGAGAATGAGGCAGCAGATTAGAGATGTCTGATTGCATTAGCTGGGTTGTCAGGTAGATCTGACACTAAGCCCCCGCGAGGGGTGATGATTTGACCTCACACACACACACACACACACACACACACACACACACACACACACACAGTATGGATAATGCAAGCACCGCACGACCCCCATGACCGCCACCTGTCACACGAGTGAGTGACGACTGGGACGTTAGTGTGTGTGTGTGTGTGTGTGTGTGTGTGATCACGTGTGTCACTCTTCTCAAACACTCTCTCTCTAGCCAGCATCTCTGCTGAGTGCAGGGGGAGTGGGGGGGGAGTGGGGGGTCCGCCCCCCTGGGAGGAAGTGACCCGCAGATCACCCGTGTCATTTCCCCTGGGTGGCTGGGGGGGGGGGGGGGGGTGCTGCAACCACTTCCTCAAAGCCCTATGCAGTGACAGTAAGTGACTAGCTTTGACTAAACCCAGAGGGGGGGGGGAGTTGAGGAGGAGAAGGGAAACAAGCTTCCTAGAGTAGCGCTGTCAGGACTGCAGTGTCACTCCCTATCTTCCGCCGTACACAGAAGACCTCCATCTCTTCAGGCTACACTTTTAGCAGCTTTAACTGTCCCTCCTGAGACATCTACACCCCCTCTACCACCCCCCCCCCCAGACAGGTTTTCTATACTGTTAATAAATAACAAGATTATTTCCTTCTTCTAGCATTATGATAGCCAAGGATAGATGACTTTGTCCTGCTATGACTGGTGCCTAGATGACTCACTTACTTAGTCAAATGGATTGTGTTCTATGTCGCTTTGGATATAGGTGTCTGCTAAAATGCCAAGAATGTAAAAAAAACAACAACATCTAAATGGAACTGGGGGGGGGGTTCTAACAGTCCAATCATCCCCCTCTACTAAGGAGTGACATCACACAGAGACGTCACACGAGGCGGACAGATGTGTGGGGAGGAGGGGTCTCTGTCTGGGTGGAGGAGTGATGTTAAAAGGGGAGGCGGAGGGGTCTGGAGTGTGTTGTTGCTCCCTGGTGGAATGTGTCTGAATTTCGATCAATCACACACACACACACACACACACACACACTCACACACACATACACACACACGCACACACACACACACAGAGAGACACACACACACACACACACAGAGACACACGTGCGCACACACACACACACGCACGCGCACACGCATGCACGCACACACACACACACACAGAGACATACGCGCGCGCACACACACCCAGACACGCACGCACACACACACACACAGACAGACACGCGGGCGCACACTCGCGCACACAAACACACACACACACAGACACATGCACGCACACACACACATGCGCACACACACACACACACACACACGCGCACACACACACACACGCTCGCGCACACACACACACACACACACACAGACACATGCGCACACACACACACACATGCGCACACACACACACACACACACACACACACACACACACAGACACATGCGCACACACACACACACACACATTCTGCTGCATAGTCTCCGGGAGATAAAGACACCGTTGTCTTTGCATTCTAACGAGTAATTGTTTGGGGGGAGAGTTGTAGTCTTTGTTAGAGTTGTGAGCTGCACCAGCCACAGCACAGCATGTTTCAGTCTGGGCTCGGCTAATCAGGGACATATGGAGGCATTAGTATGTATCTGTATAGGTTAGTGAGAAGAGTCGTCTGTATGCAGATGTATGCAGATGTACAGCCGCTTCTGCGTAATGGAAAACGTGACTGCGCGGTTGTCCGTCCCCTTGCCTGTGCTAAGGAGATGCTAACATGCTAGGTAGGTGGGCTGAGGATGGAAATCACATCATAGCGGGGAGATGGTAATTACCTTTAGCATTGTCAAGCATCGTTCTCACTTTAAACTGAATTCGATTTGTTTCGAATATTTTCGACGAGTTCCTTAACAGCCGTGAGGGGTCATTTGACCCCCTGTGAGTAAAGAAACATTTGATATCTTTGCACTCGATCAAATTTCAGGACCCTCCTTTCATGACTTTTCCTAGATATGTGCGTTCTACCCACCCAGTATCCTTACAATCACAAAATCACATCAGGCCGTTTTTTTTCTGTGTAGGAAGCGGGCTCGTTTACAAGCGGCCCACTAGTGGTTGTTGTGTGTAAGTAGCAGCTTCGCATTGTAAAAGAGGCGGTTCTTTTAGTAGGTAAAAAAAGGCTGAGAAAAAAGGAGAGAGAGGTGAGGTGATGGAGGTGATGGAGCACCAACCTTGCCATGGACCTTCTGGCCAGCGTCCGTGCCGTCCAACATGTCCTCGCTGCCATCCCCCGACGCCACCTTCCTCTGGATGTGGGCATTCTGCTCCCGTAAGGCCACGATCTGCAGGGGGACACAGGGCAGAGATCAGCTAGAGCAGCTAGGGGGCGGCTGTGGCGCAGGAGGTAGAGCCGCCGTCTAATGATCGCATGGTCGGCAGATCGGCGGTTCGAGCCCCGGCTGGCCACATGTCGAAGTGTCATTGGGCAAGACACTGAACCCCAAATTGCTCCCAGGGGCTGGCGACCTTGCATGGCAGCTTGCCGCCATTGGTGTGTGTGTGTGTGTGTGTGTGTGTGTGGGTGAATGGGTGAATGAGAGGCCGTTGTAAAGGGCTTTGGATAAAGGCAAACACTGCGGTAGCACAGTTGTTAATCATACACACACACAGACAGACAGACACACACACGCGTATGCACCACACGCATGCCTGCCCGTATGCACACACACACACACACACACACACACACACACACTCACCAGTCCGCACACCCCCCGCACCCACGCACTTATTTCCCACTCATGCGATACACATAGGCTACTGTAGCATATACTGCACATACTTCACCACGGTATCTGTAGGAATGTGCCGGAACATGGCGCTGTCACATAACAGCGCGTTAGCGTTAGCTATTGACGTGATCACTATAATTATCCTGCTCAGCGAACCTCATCTCCCTGCCTCATCACCTGCAGCATCTGGGCCGAAACAGACAATAACCATGTTGCCAGGGGTTACACATGACAACAGTAATTAGGGTGTAGCCTGACAGTGACATGTGGTGATCACCATCCGCAGGGGGGGGGGTAACCGGGGGTAACTGGGGGGGAAAGAGAGACAGCTATAATTGTCCAAATGATGGACTAACCCGTTCTTGGACAGCAGCAGAGCAGAACCTAGCGCAGTAGCACACACGGTTATACGCTTCGTTAGCGGTTTTACACCCCCCGGCTGTCGGTGTGACAGGAGTATTACCATGGAGACAGTGCGGGGGGCCACTGCAACGGGGGGTTTTGTTTTCACCCTGTCAGCTCCGGACGGACGAACCGTTTCAGACACCGGGAAACACCAGGAAAAGACGCTAATTGCTATGCTAACCGTTAAACAACTAAATCATCATATTTGTACGTTTCTAGGAAGTATTTTCCACAAAAAGCAGTGAACGTCTCCATTATATGGCATATCAGATGTAGTGGGTTTGAGGGATGTCATGTTAAATAGACAGGTACAGAATATAGTGTGCCTGTAGCCTGTCAACATAAGTGACAGAGTCCTAACACTGTGTGTTTTTTATATCATGCAAATAACTCAATGTCAGTAATAATTGACAACTTTAACATTAAAATTTAGCTGGATTTTCCCCCCATTGGAGACATCGGTACTATGACTTCAAACCCTGTGTGTGTGTGTGTGTGTGTGTGTGTGTGTGTGTGTGTGTGTGTGCGTGTGAGGTCCTTGTGTGCGAAAAATTCATAAAACCAGGTTCTATAATTTTTCAAATGAACGATGATTTTGTATTGCAATACATCATATGACTACACACACAGAGACTCTACTACAAGAGACCCATCTAATTTCACCAGCCATACCAGTATATCACCATTACTGGGATCGGATTGCCATCCCTGTCCAAAATAAATAGGTTACACCTGTATATTTGTTGCCCCACTTCCAATTGCGGCGATACAAGATCTATCACTGACCGCATATACAGTGTATACACACCCTGGAGCGACTAGCAGAATGTCATTCCTCAGACAGTGTGGAGCGATATCTGAATGACACGATGTGGGAAATCACATCGAGCGCAAAGTGTTCCACTAGCTACTCTGCTGGGACAACTGTAGGTCTTAGAGGACAGACAATCACTAGGTCAATAGCAATGATTGATGCACAAATGTGAGTAACTCTCTTTCACTGTATTTAACACTTAATCAGCCATGAGGGGTCATTTGTAAAAAAAAAAAACATGTTCTATCTTTGCACTCAATCAAATTTCAGGACCCTCCTTTCATGACTTTTCCTAGATATGTGCGTTCTACCACCCAGTATCCTTACATTTTCAAAAACACATCAGGATAAGCTAATATAAAGATATTTTTCAGTTTCTTCTGTGTAGGAAGCAGGCTAATTTACAAGCGGCCAACTAGTGGTCGTTGTGTGTAAATAGCAGATTTACATTATAAAGAGGCGGCTCTTTTAGTGGGTAAAAAGGTACGGCTGTTCAAGTGTTAAGAAATAACCTAGCAACTCCGGTCTGTTCTACATCCTCTGTACATCTGAAGGAACTAGGTGTATAATGGACGTGTTACATTCGATGGGGCAAAGGGGCGCAGGTGGGATTATTTCACCATGACACTTTGGACATTACTTCTGGGACGGCTTGAGATCTCACTGACACACGTCACATCTGCTTGCTGCTGCATATGTCGCCTCTTTTGCCGTGTGTTTAATGAGGCCGCAGTTATGGCTCCTCATGTCTTCACAGGGCATTAGGATTTGTCTGCAATTTTTCAGGCTCAGAGATCAAACAGTCGGCTCCTCTGCACACACATACACACTCACACGCGCGCACACACACACACTCACACACATGCGCATACACATGTGCGTACACGCGCGTGCGCACACACTCACACTCACACACACACACACACTCACGCTCACGCTCACGCACACGCTCACACACACACACACACACACCCCCACCCCCACACCCCCACACACACACACACACACACACACACACACACACACACACCCACACCCACACCCACACCCACACCCACACTCACACTCACACACACACACACACACACACACACACACACACACACACACACCCACACACCTGACATCCCGGCAGAACAAATGATAGATTGAGCCCCCCCACTGCATCTCCTGCTCTCAAATTAGACAAAGGAGAAGTTTCCGGAAGCAAAATGAAAGTGCCCTCGTGTTTCTGTTTCATGTGTCTTCATCTCAGCCCATCAAAGACGCAGCTTCTGAGGTGACAGGAAGAGACCGTGTCTGAGCTCGACAAGAAAGACGAAAGGCTTTCAAACCACAGCTCCTCCACAATGGCCAATGGAGTCTTCCGAAAGGAGCCTCTACCTCCTCCCCTCTCAGAGGGTGAACAGTCAGGTCTGGTACGATGGAGGACAGGGACACCGAGGCGACAGACAGATGTGTGGGGAGGAGGGGTCTCTGTCTGGGTGGAAGAGTGATGTTAACAGGGGTGGCGAGGGGCAGGCGAGGGGGCTGTAGTGTGTTGTTGCTCCCTGGTGGAATGTGCCTGAATTTCGATCAATCACACACACACACACACACACACGCACACACACACACACACACACACACACACACACGCGCACACACGCACACACACACACGCACGCACGAGCACACGCACACACACGCGGACACACACACACACACACACGCACACACACACACACACGCACACACACGCGGACACACACACACACACACACACACACACACACACAGGGGAACCTGTTGGCTTTTTTATGTAAGAGTACATGCTCAATTCTCCATGTCTAAAGTGGGTGAAAGCTGGGGATTGTAACTAGTACCAGTGGGATTAAGAGAGACAGGGCACCCAGACACCATCAGTCTCTCGGTGTTAGATCTCACTCAGACTAGATTGGTCCTTTGCTGGGTGTGTAGGCCTCTCAAGACCAGGGGCTGGATTATATTCACAAGCCTAAAGGCCCCAAGGGTTTTCGGGTGGGGGGTGCTTATCAATTTCAGCCAATCCCGACATATTCTCCTACACTGTTTCATTTCTGTGAGCTGGGTCTCTATTAACCTACGTACAGAAAGTTGCATTGTCGGGAGAAATCAGCTTTGAGAAAGTCTAGACCTTACACACTGGGAAAATCAGGGTCGGGCCCACTTAGATGAGCTGAGGCTTGGAGGTCAAAGGTTAACCACGTCATCAGACCAGGGGGCGACAGAGAGAGTATCTCTCTGAGGAGGGAGGCCCCCCTGCTAGATTGCAGGTCGTACTGCGGGACTCCCGAGACTGCAGACAAGCCTCATCGCCGTCCCGAATCAATTAACAGTCGGTGGCTGTGGTGGGAGCTGAAGCCACGGGGCAGCGACACTCTCTCTGGAGAGGTGTGGACGTTTCTATTCAGCGAGGCATCGTTTAAGTGTGACCGGGCCCCATCCAGCCTGGACGTCCAATCACTCCCCTGTCTCAACATGACAAGGCAGAAAGTTCCACCATTTTGCTATGGATTTTGGCTTTTCTTCCCCTTCTTCCCCATCTCTGGTACACCATGTGACACTTCATAATAAAATGGTAATTGGTAAATGGACTGCACTTATATAGCGCCTTTTTTGCTGCTCCAAAGCGCCTTACAACGGCCTCTCATTCACCCATTCACACACACAATCACACACCAATGGCGGCAATAAAAACAATAACCCTCCTTCCCTGACTTTTTCAAAATGTCTGTTTTTAATATAATAGTGTCGGTACAATTTCTAAATCACACACATATATAGGCCTATAATATAGGATATATATTATGCATGTAAAAATGTTTACACCTCGAAGTCAACACCTCAAAGTCACGTAGCGAGGTGTGATCAGCACCTGTTCCCTCAACATTTAAAACACAGTGCTACTATAACCTATTATATTCCATAATATATTTGTCCATGTTTTGTGTGACATTGTTAGCAGTTTGACTTGTAAGCCTGTGAAATGCTGTAACACGACACATAACACAGCTATGCCCTCGCTCTGCAGGGGAAGCTAGTAGCTTAGCCTTGTAGTAGCGTTAGCATTAGCAAGCTGTAGCATTAGCCTTGTAACTGTGGTGTGAAACCACGCGGCATAATTAGCTACTATTATTAACCCTAACTCTGCAGGGAAATCTATGTTATGGATAGCATTAGTTGTGTAAGTCTGTGAAAAACGCTGACTTTAAATGATGCAACGGTGGTTCAAACGCTCCAGTGAGAAAACCCCATTGCCCACTCACGGTGCCTTTTAACCTCCCCACTACCTCCTCGTTCCAGCACCGCTCTATCGCTTCCCTTGATCCCTTGATCAGCCTGTAACACAGGCCTCTGTCTCACCCCTTACCCCCACTGGGTGTGTGTGTGTGTGTGAGAGAGAGAGAGAGAGAGAGAGAGAGAGAGAGAGAGAGAGAGAGAGAGAGAGAGAGAGAGAGAGAGAGAGAGAGAGAGAGAGAGAGTTTTAAAACGTCTGGCTCTCTCTCGGCTGCTCCCTCCTCTCTCTCTCTCTCTCTCTCTCTCTCTCTCTCTCTCTCTCTCTCTCTCTCTCTCTCTCTCTCCCTCCCTCCCTCTCATCCACCTCTTCTTCCAGGCTTGTGTCAGATGTGTCTTTGATCAGATGCCCCCTCCGTGTTCTCATTACCTACAGAGCCGAGGCAGGGAGGAGTCAGAGAGGAGCGGAGGCAGAGAGAAGGCAGGTGGAAGCGGGCGTTTTATCACACACACACACACACACACACACACACACACACACACACACACACACACACACACACAGGCAGAGGGAAGGGCCATAGCAGAGGCCTGGAACAGGGGGAACCGTCATTAAAATGAGAAACCCTTCCTCACTCTCTCTCTCTGTATCGTTGTCTCGTCTCCCGCTCTCCTCCCCC
>NC_137678.1:46108057-46113624 GCF_963989245.1 Nansenia antarctica
TATTTCCACAAAAGAAAAAAGTGAAGAACTGTGAAGAACTACACTGTAACCAGGGCCGGTCCTAGGCATAGGCGAACTAGGCGGTCGCCTAGGGCGCCAAATGCCTGGTAGGGCGCCAAATGCCCCCCCCCCCAAAAAATAAAAAGATTGTTTTTAATTTAAATGAATTTATGTCTCTATGAATTTCATGTCTCTATGAAAATATGTCTCAGCCTACTGTCTCTATTACGCTTCGCGATTAGTCACACTCGCCTCTTGTGAACCATGAGGCAATACTGGTGGCTTAATGTGGTGGTGGTGGTGGCGCCCCTAAAACTTGGGGGGAGGGCATCAATTCATACTCTCGCCTAGGGCACCTAAATGCCTAGGACCGGCCCTGACTGTTACCACCGCAGAGGTGACGTTGGGTGGGGGTTTGACGGTCAACGCTGTTTCCCTGACCCTCAACTCTCTGGCTGCCTAACGTGGTCTTAACCTCACAGAGAAGGAGGTGCTGACTGAGGGGTGTGCTGGACCAGTTCTGGTTTGGTGGTGGGGGGGGGGGGGCTTGAGAGAGCCGTCCATCCGTTCTTGAAAGTCTTGAAGGACTGCCAGCAGACAAGACACCCCCAATCAACCGACCACCCCCCCCCCTCCTCCCCCGGACTAACAACACATCCGCCCGACAACTCCAACCGCCCTCCGTTTAATCAATCAACGAGTGAAAGCTGGCCACTTGCTCTACCTTAGCCTACAACACCCAGCCGGAATATTAATAAGCAACCTAACCCACCCCTCTCTCATCCTCCTCTCTTTTTCCCTCCATCCTCTATCTACTCCTTCTCTCTCCGCCTCATCATTCCTCTCTTATCACGCTCCCACACAGGGGTCTGGATGGAGAGACGGTTTACATTTACATGCAAGCCCACTCAGCCGCGGCTCTTATCCACGGGCGGCGTACAGTGTTCGCCTCAGAAAACCCGGGGGTACGGGGGGCTGCCATCCGTTCGGCGGTTAGCGGTTAGCTCTTCAGTCGGCTGATTTCACGCGGCGCACTTTCATGCAGGCTTAAACTATTTAATTAGGAACTTTAAGCAAACTGGAAAAAAATAGGTGCTCTATTAAAAAGTCAGCTTGCTAATTACTCAGCAGAGGATTCAAGGTGATAATGAAGAGGAAACCAAAATGACTTTTCGCTTTCTAGCTCTACTTTTTTGTTCTCCCTCTCTCTCCCTCCCTCCCTCTCTTTCTCTCAGCGACATGGCCTGTATGGCATCATTAGAATGTCCTCTCTGGCAGACAGCCTGCAGACAGCCAATGGCAGTATTGACTCAGCAAGTCCACTGTCGTACAGCAATAGGAGAAGAACAGCCTTTACCTGTCAATGGCAGGGTTCGGTTGCTCTATCATTTGAGTTATTTTTTCTGAGTGGGGCAGTCCCACTCATATTTTTCTTTTTATTGATAGAGACAGTAGAGATTTTGACAGGAAGGATGGGTGAGAGAGAGACAGAAGGGATGACACGCAGGACATGTCCACGGCCGGAATTGAACCGGGAACCCTGTGGTTACATGGTCGCCGCTAAACCCGTTACGCCACCTAAGCGCCCCACAGTTGCTCTATCTAACGGAAGGTATCATTGGAATGGGCATTCAACTCCCTCTATAGATATCACAGCTCTATAGATATCACAGCTCTATAGATATCACAGCTCTATAGATATCACAGCTCTATAGATATCACAGCTCTATAGATATCACAGCTCTATAGATATCACAGCTCTATAGGTGAAATGGGAAAGAGAATGCAGGTCATAATTGACTTCTGTTACAGTTGAGCAGTCAACTCTATCCATACGGCACAGGTATGTTTTCAGTGCACTGTGTGTGTGTGTGTGTGTGTGTGTGTGTGTGTGTGTGTGTGTGTGTGTGTGCGTGTGTGTGCTTGCATGTATGTGTGTGTGTGTGTGTGCGTGTGTGTGTGTGTGTGTGCGTGTGTGTGCTTGCATGTATGTGTGTGTGTGTGTGTGTGCGTGCGTGTATGCGTGTGATTGCGCGTGTGTGTGTGTGTATGCGTGTATGTGTGTGCGTGTGTGTGTATGCTTGTGTGTGTGTGTGCGTGCATGTGTTTGCTTGCATGTGTGTGTGTGTGTGTGTGTGCGTGTGTATGTGTGTGTATGTGTATATGTGTGCGTGTGTGTATGTGTGTGTGTGTGTGTGTGTGTGTGTGTGTGTGTGTGTGTGTGTGTGTGTGCGTGCGCATGCTCCACTCACCCTGGTATTGTTCCTCTCGGCCTTCAGCTCGGAGATCTCCTCCTCCTTCTCCAGAAGGTTCTCCCTGCAGACATTCAGCTCCTTGGTCAGGGCGGCAAACTCCTGCAGGACAAAGAGGAGGAGGAGGAGGAGGAGGAGGAGTGGTTAGTGTCACGGCCGCCCATCCATAGAACACAACACAGTGTGACTCCCCCTCATCCCCCAGCACACACAACCTAAAACACAACCATCACACACCACACACCTCACATATCACAACACAGCATCACATCTTCCACTGGAGTACAGCACCAGAATATCTCAAAGACCTTTTTGCTAGCCTATCAGCTCTCGGGTCTTCTGACGCTGGCTTTCTCTGTGTACCACATGTACAAAAGAAGAGATTTGGTGAGGCTGCATTCTCATTTTATGCACCCAGATTGCGGGTAGCTAGTAAGAGAATGTGTCTTTTTTTCTTTTTTCTAGCGTTTATTTCAGATACTGTAGTGGAAGATATCCTCATTCCAGTGAAGTAGCTGCCATCTTGTTGCGACATTTTTGTGTAGAATGTGTCATAGGTGTCATAGGCAATATTAAAAAGATGGGTTTTTAGTCTTGACTTGAACATATTTGCTGAGGTTGCATCCCTAATGTAAACTGGCAGTGCATTCCACAATCTGGGTGCATAAAATGAGAATGCAGCCTCACCAAATCTCTTCTTTTGTACATGTGGTACACAGAGAAAGCCAGCGTCAGAAGACCTGAGAGCTCTATTGGGCTGATATGCTAGCAGAAGGTCTTTCAGATATTCTGGTGCTGTGCCAGTGAGAGCTTTATAAACAAGCAGAAGGATCTTGAAATCTATTCTGAACTTAACAGGAAGCCAGTGTAGAGTTTCTAAAATAGGAGTTATATGAGCTCGTCCGCTTGTCTTGGTTAAAACTCTCGCTGCTGCGTAGTAGTAGTAGGGTCAATAGCTGGCCTTCTTTCCTCTGTCATCACTCCTGTCCACACCTTCTCCAAAGTAAAAAGTCCTTAATGGGTACTTTCTTTCAGTAGAACAACAATAACAACAAAGTACTGGAACACACTGACACAGGCATCAGGACTACTGAAGCAGGACCACAGTGAAAACTCAAGCTTCTCTCTGACCGAGTGCCCCTCAGCAGACGGATAATTGACAGTTGGATTTTTAAAACGCCACGAAGACAATGAGCCAATTACAGCTGGAGGACAAGCTCTAGTGAGTGCCTTCCAATATCCATCATTACTCCCCAAAAAACACTCCCCGAGACCAAGGGAAGCAGGGAGGTTTAGCTGGGGTTTCTGCCACTTGTTTAAATTGTATTTTGTTGCTTTTCCATACTGTGCGTGGTCTACCCTCCCTCTCTCCCTCTCTCTCTCTCTCTGTCTCTCTCTCTCTCTCTCTCTCTCTCTCTCTCTCTCTGTGTGGACAGTTTGGATAAACAACCTTGGTAGGACGAGGAACGAGGCTCAAACGACTTCAACCTTCGAGCTGTCAGATAGTCAGAAATTAAATATGGCAGGATCAGACAGGTCTTTGATGGGGGGGGGGGGGGGGGGGGGGCGGCGGACAGGTAGGGGGGGCGAGGCGGAAAGGTAGAATATATAAAACACGCCGACGGGTGTCTCCGCCGTGACTTCTGAGTGACAGGAGGGGTCGGAGTCTTGATTTAATTCGAGGAAGAGTTGAAAAGTCAATAACGAGGCGCTTCCATGTAGGTGATTGACAAACATGGGCTCAGAGGTGTGTGATGGGTGGTGTGTGTGTGTGTGTGTGTGTGTGTTTGTAATGTGTGCCTTCAAGGACAACGGGACTGCACTTAGCTTCATTGATTTACCACAGCCCAGCTAAACTGTAAGCTACACAAAGGTTTACATACCGTCCCTTCCATATGAAATAGGGTTTTGAAATATTGGTATTGGCTGTTCAAGGTTAGCTTTTTTTTCTGCCACTCCTCTTGTCATGAGATATTAATTATTATCTCCATAGGTACGTTTATCCCTGAAAAATTATACCTTCGGAAATATTTTCCCCTTCACCGGTTTCTCTAATGTGTTCGTCTGGGTCAAATGGAAATAAGTCAATGTTAGGAGACAGGCTCAAGGGTGTGTCTGGCAATATTGAGCCCCACAGCAAATCCTCCCGAGCTCTCAGCGGACCCACACACAAACCATATCCCTCTTGAACGTCTCAATTAACAGCATCTCCCTCTGACGCCATCACTATCTATCACAGCAGGGGACGTGTCCGGGGCGAGGAGCTAGGCTAACTGTTTGAAAAAGTCCAAGCTGAGTCACGACTGAGATAGATACATGTCTATTTTTCACATCATATTAGCATGTTTGTGCCTGACACAACAACACACTGGGAGATCAGCAGAGAGAGAGAGAGAGAGAGAGAGAGAGAGAGAGAGAGAGAGAGAGAGAGAGAGGGAGGGAGGAAGAGAGATGGAGAGAGAGAGTGAGAGAGAGAAAAGAGAGAGAAAGTGAGAGTGAGAGCACGAGAAAGAGAGAGAGAGAGAGGAGAGAGAGTGAGAGAGAGAAAAGAGAGAGAGAGTGCGAGTGAGAGAGAGTGAGAGGAGAGAGAGAGTGAGAGAGAGTGAGAGAGAGAGGGAGAGAGGAGAGAGCGCGAGAAAGAGAGAGAGAGAGAGAGAGAGAGAGAGAGAGAGAGAGAGAGAGGAGAGAGAGTGAGAGGAGAGAGAGAGTGAGAGAGAGAGAGAGAGAGAGAGAGAGAGAGAGAGAGAGAGAGAGAGAGAGAGGGACATGGTTTCCTCCCAGACACATCTCATCTCTGCAGAACAGGGTGAGGGTGGGTTCAACAGAGGTCACTGGCAGTGCTTGGTGTAATCTCAACCCACTCCCCGCCATCACAATGATACCTGATGTTAATATCATCACAACATGACAGACACATCAGGCCATGGCAACGATATTAGGCTATGATCTCTCCAACACTAACCAACACGAGCAGCCACGGTGTCCGCTAATGAGGTCAAAGGTTAACATGAGATGAAAGTTGGAATCAGAAAGGGGGGCCTGTCGGCCTGTCGAGTCAACAACTAGATTAGCGTTGAGATTGGCTCAGCTGTCCGACCCTGCAGTTAAAACGGAAACCGCCGGGTTGGGGTGAGGTTTTTTTTTTTTATCGAAAAAACCATTCAGAAGTCTTTCGCGCCACGGTCGACGGAGCGAACCGAAGCACCGGCGGGGTCGTAGAAGTCCCACGGGCCGCGGTGGCGTGTTCTAAAGTTCTGATCCAGACCCTAAAGCTCTCTCTTTCTCTCTCCGGCCTCCCTCTCAGCCCATAAACCC
>NC_137678.1:46116324-46166324 GCF_963989245.1 Nansenia antarctica
TCAACAACGGAGGGAATTGTGCTGGGGGGAGAACGGGAGCCTGTGTGTGTGTCTGTGTAACTGTAATTTCCAAGAGAGCCTTTCCTATTACTGCTAACCAATTTGATTGTGGAACGAAAAATAAGGCGCCTTTCCTTGAAATACTGGGGTGGGCCGAAAACAACAACAAGAACATGAATACGGTCAAATTCCATTGTCATGTTAGGAAAGCGGGGTCATTATATTCTCAGTGTGAGCTAAGAAAGCCAATTAAAACTGTTTTTTAGCTTGTTAATGGTGTTAAAAAAAGACAAAAAGACAAAAAGGAAAAAAAAGTCTAAATCTGTTAGCCCCCGCCGTTTGTCTTTTGTTTTCGTGGGATGTTGCACAAATGAATGATTAAGGAGCGAGCATATGTGCTAGGGAGAGCGTGTTAGTTAACAAGCATGCCTAAGGGAGACGCTGCACTCGTTTCGCTCCCCGCACTCTGGCGCGTTGCGGTATCTGAGACAAGACTTCTACAGTTCTACAGAGAGGACTGCACATCCAGTATTACCCCCAACACAGCAGAGTAAGACAGCATCCCCTACTGTGGAATAGAAACCTAACATTCAGAAGGCGTAACCCCTGTACTTGTGACTGAGCGTGTTTCAAGTTTCAGGGTTTATCGTGACATCCCATCATAAGTATAAGAGAGGACAATTCTTAGGCTTCAGTTCCTTGTAGTGTTCAAGCCTGTCGAACATGTTTTGGAATTCTGAGGCTCTGTTCAGGAAATAACCGCCCGCAAATACACCTACTGACACACCCACCGACACACCCATTGACACACCCACCAACACACCCACTGACTCGCTAAGCACCGCAAAATCCGTCCGCACAGCAGCACACCGCGAGACTAATATGTGCTCTAATATATTCTCTGTTACTTCTCAGCAGGAGAGATGCATGTTTTCACCGCAACGACTTTGAATAAGGGTTCATCTCTGACGATGCCGATTGACTACAATGATCGTAGTACGGTCCTACTGTACAAAGGCTATATATAAAGTCATGTACTGTACAATAATGATCAGGCACAGCAGGGGGACCGCCCAACACCCCCCCCCCCCCCCCCCCCGCCGGGGCCCATTATCACACCACAGGGACTGACTGGACCTTTCTTGGAGCCGTCATCCTGGAGCAGGGGGCGTGCGGGCCTCAAGCAGGACGTTATCTATCCCCACTGAACCCAGACGACACATGCAGACAAGGAAACATGCAGAGAGAACATAAAAGACATGGAAACAAAAAAACACGTAAGCATGCAAACAATGAACGCAAAGTATGAGGATATAGCGGACCTATTAGCGGACACATTCAAGCTAATTGGTACAGTAATAAAATGAAATATGATTAAATGGAGTGATGGAGGGGAAACGGAGAAAATAATAATTTAAAAAAAGGATGCTGTAGCCATGGCGACATGGCGACATGTCTGTCAATCATGTTTGACCTTCTGTGAGAGCATGGGCATCATTACTAATAAATGGAACCCGTGATTTAGGAGGCAGATACAAAGCTTTCAGGTAGAAGCTGAAAATAACTCATTTCATTTCAAGCCTTTATTTCAACTCGAGGACCACAGAGGGAGACCCTCAATTTCGGTGGGGTTTCGGTTCCGAGTGTACAGGATATACATATACAGTGTAACACAATAAATCCATATACATCCATTATATCCATATAAATACATATGGATGTATACATACAATAAAAACACAATAAGAATAACAACAGCAATAAACACATTTCAACAAGGATCAAACAAAACAGCTACAAATAGATACGCAGTGGTCCCTAGTCATTGCCTAGAATAGATGGGAGAGAGTCTATTTTAAACGTGCTTTGTAGCAGGTTCCAGGAGTGTGGAGCAACACATAAGAAGGCAGTCTTTCCAAGCCATGCTGATATTTTGCTCTAAAAATCGGGTTCAAAGAGTCTCTTCAATGAGACGTGATGTTTGTGAAGGATGGAGCGGTGACAGAAACACTGAACCCTGTGAAACGTCAGGAACGTTGAGATCAACGTCTGACACACCTGAATGTGTGTTCTGAATGGATTTGTATTCTAATTACAGTACATTCCATCGCTGCACTTTTCTTAAAACCATGAATGTACTGTATGTTTGAAGACAAATTAAGGCCAATGAAGCTACTTGCGATCTTAGCAGTTACTATTCCTTTCCAGTCAGCACACACAATTGCGGGCCAGATCTGGTCTCATGGTGGCACATAACTGTATGGCTAAGCCCTGGAAAACAGCAAGTTAGTGTAACATGGGCCAGATCTGGTCGAAATGTGGGGTGGAGTTGGCGACTTGCTGTGAATCTTTGGTATAAGGGGTTTGTGGCCCTGATACTGTATATCCCTGTAGCTACTGGGCCACCTTTGGTCTGAGTGTGGTTCGGGTCCTGGCCCAGGCCTGTCCTTCTCTGGGCAAAGATAAGGCTCAGGGATGGGCAGTCAGAACGGGCCCACTTCTGGCTCGGAGAACAGAGTTGTACGTTTTCTACCGGCATCCGGACATGGGCCAGATATGGGCCGTTATTTCTCTGCTGACTGGGTTTTTGACCCCCCCCCCCCCCTCCCTCCCATGTAAAGGCAGATTCTGTCACGAACAAATGCAATCTGACACCCTCAAATCGGACAATAGGACACCCTTTATCAATCACGCCTCTGCGGAATTAATGACAATTAACAAAAGAGAAAGGGACACTAGAGCAGAAAGACATAGAAATCCAAGACCGAGAGACGATTTAAAAAGAATGAAGCCACAGCCACCGACACCGGGCGCAGTCGAGTTAGAACGTTCTCTGTGACAAGGCGTTATGCGGAGCATAAAATGGGCATTACACAAGCATAACATAATTGTAACACCACAAAACTGTGAAATCTCATCAGGCAGGGAATGGGCCGCATAACTCACGCGCTAAGCGAGGAATAATGGCGGAGACATACAGCGTCTGTAAACTACCGCTTTAGTAAGGAGAGAGAGGGGTACTGATAGCATCTGAACTGTCATTGAAACACTCTCAAAACCTTCACAGACTATACCCCCTTAGAGCTTCGGCAACAGAAAGAGTGTGTATGTGTGTTTGTGTGAGGTTTGTTATGGGGGAGGGGTTAGAAGACTTGTTAGCTCCAGCCCAAGGAGCTTTGCAGACACGTTCTGGGGGGGGTGACCGGTCAGTGGAGCGCGAGACGCGTTAAGTGGACCAGCAGCGCTCGCCGCTGATCCTCAGGATGCCAACGGGCCGCCGTGGAAAATCTAATAAAAATGAATTTGACGGTTTAATCACTGTCATGCCTTAAAAGCTTACAGGGAAAACATCATGGCTGGCCTGCCGGCATGCATGCATGACATGCTCAATGGGGTGTGTTGTTGTTGTTGTTGTTGTTGTTGTGGGGAAGATTCCAGGCCCCTCCCCAGGGGGTGGTGTGGGGTCAAAGGTCGGGCGTCAGAGTATTGAAGGAAGGAACGCTATTTTGTCTACTGACTCATCAGCAGCGCATGAGAGGACTATAGAGACGATGGTTGTGCTTGCCGGCCTCTCTTTAAATGTGTACAACGTGTTGAAGTCGTAGAGTAATCGTCAACGCCTTTTGAGGGGGGTTTGGGGGCCGCTGCTGTGCGCTAACTGGTAAGCAAACTGGTAGTAGTCGCTCTATGAGTAGAGGGCTGCAAGGGGATTTTCCTGGATGCATAGTGTACAGGTTTACAGGTTTTTTACCTTTGCCTGCTTGCGTGCTCTGTCATCATGTGAAGCGCATTGAATGACATCTTGTGAGAAATGCGCTATACAAATAAAACTGGATTTGATTTGATTTGATTTGATTTGAACGCCTTTTGATGCTTGTGCTCAAGTACCGCAGGTGCTGCCTTGTTGACTGCTGTTTTACTTTCCTGATTTCTCTGAATGTCCCTTGTCGGATAACGACCGACCATAACCTGTTATTAGTTATTTGTCATGTTATTCATTCAGTGTTGTTACTGCCATTTTTCCATTTCGAGTAAGGCTGTGGAAATACAATTTTCAAGAAGCCGTGTATGGGGGAGGGGTGCAGACCGCTCGATTGTATGCAGGGGAGAGCACGTAGGTGAGGTGAAAGAGAGAGAGAAAAAGAAAGAGGGATCTAGAGGGAAATAGGAGAGAGAGTGCTCCCTCCCTCCTTGGGGTTATTGGGTGTGAAGAGCCTTCGAAGCCAGAAGCATGTTTTAGAGTCACTCTCCTCCTCTCCCCTGACAATGGAGAAGACACTACTCAACCTCTCCATCCATCCATTCACTGCTTTCCTCCCTATAGATTTCCCTGGGTGAACACACAGACACACACACACACACACACAGACACAGACACAGACACAGACACAGACACAGACACAGACACAGACACACACACACACACACACACACACACACACACACAAACACTCCATCATCACCTGGTTCCCTGCTGCAACGACCAAGGACAAGGCCAAGTTGCAGCGGGTGCTACGTTCAGCAGAGAGGGTGATCGGCTGCCCCTTGCCCTCCCTCAACTCCCTGCATGACACCAGGGCTCTGAGGAGGGCAAGGAAGATCATGGCAGACCCCTTCCACCCCGGCCACGGCCTCCTCACCCTGCTTCCCTCAGGAAGAAGGTTGCGGCTGCCTAAGGCACTGAAGGCCCGCCACAGGCTCAGCTTCTACCCCTCAGCCGCCAGGCTGCTAAATGACTCTGGCTTCCCCCCCCCCCCCCCCGCCCCCAAGTCTGCCCAGGACTGAACTGGACTCACTGTAAAAAAAACTCTGCACTGCACTTTATACCGCACTATCGCACGCACGCACGCACGCACGCACGCACGCACGCACGCACGCACGCACGCACGCACGCACGCACACACACACACACACACACACACACACACACACACACACACACACACACACACACACACACACACACACACACACACGCACACACACGCCTACACACACACACACGCCTACACCTACGCACACACACACGCACACACACACACACACACACGTTTCCAGGAGAGCCCTCGGGTTAACACACGCATGAATATTCCGGAAGGTTCCAACAGACACTAACATGTGGGATGTCTGGGTCGGGTCCCCCAATGAGTCTGCACCGACATGCTGACTACACAGGATTCGACTAGAAAGATCCATTCGCAATGCAAACGTCTTGCAGCCCTGCGAGTGTGATTAGCAACAAATCAATGTAAGGGAGGATTCATGTTCACCAGCAAGACCAACATGTCTTTCAACAACAGATTTATGGCGTCGTACAGCCTTGTCGTGTATACAGGGATTGTTACAATACAGGAGAGGTTATCTATGATGGACCTCCTACCAGCCGCCAGTCAGAATCCAGCAGAGCCCTGATCCATAAACATTAAAATAATATAAATATAAACCTTTGAATACCAGAAAATAACAGTGTGTTGCTGCTCACTCACACAAAGGCAAGGCTGTTATTGTAGTAGACCTCTGTGGTTCTCCAGCTCTGGGTTATCAATACTATGATGACCATGACAATACTTTGATGGCTGCTCATCCCTGGTTAATGTGATCACTCTATGACCTTTGCACTACTGATGTTTACATTACTGCCTTTGCTCATACTGTATATTGCACATTGCACATGTCTCCTGATATAGCTTATTTTATACTCTGCACATTAGATACTGTATATAAACTACCTAACTGTACATAGCTCATAACTGTACATAGCTCATAACTGTATATACTTCTAAACTATACTGATGTTTACAGTACTACCTCTGCTGTAAACTACATAGTTACCTATCACTACCATTCTTGTTCTATTTATATCAGGCCCTTATATCACTATTTGCACTTTTGCTTGGATGCTAAACTGCATTTCCTTGTATAGTACTTGTACTCTGCGATGACAATAACGTTGAATCTAACTTAATCTTATTAAAGCAAATGTCTAAAGAATGTTGTTATGTGAGGCCTCTATTTACTGTAATGGGTGTGGGTCAATGCCAGCCAGCCAGCCAGCCAGCAATGTTCTACTTATTAAATGATCTGCACCTGGGTCTTGAAAACACCCTTTTGACAAAGTCGGTATTATCTACGGCTAAATTAACTGCATTGGAAATAGCATAATTTGTTCTAGTACTTTGCTCTAGCAGAACTCAAGAGCCACATTTATGTATCGCCTGGACAAACAAATGTCAACATAATACATATTTAACCTTTATATCCCAAGGATATAATTCTTACCATTCAAAGACTAAATATTTAATTGTGGAGAGTGAGGAAAAATCAAAACAGAGAAGCCTTCCAATGTTGACACTATAATGAGGATGTTTATGTTGAATAATGTATGGACTTTAATGCAATACTAATCAGTGCATGGTCAAAACGTAGGAAAGGCATTCAGGCAACAGATGCAGAAAGTGGTTAATGCTAAATTATTGATTTGCATTTGATTTGATGACAGTAAGGACAGGGAAAAAAACATCAAGCTAAATGCATGTGAATGTGCATTGAATGTTGACATTTCCACCCCAGGCCAACTCTGTAAATAATTCAAGTTCTTTCTTCAAAATAAAACATTGACTACTGGTAAATGCTTCATCCTGAATTATTAACACTAGAACAGCCGTGCCTTTTTACCTACTAAAAGAGCCGCCTCGGGGGTCAAATGATCCCCTCTTTACAATGTGAATTTAAACACAACGACCACTAGTTGGCTGCTTGTAAATTAGCCTGCTTCCTACACAGAAAAACTGCAAAATAGCTTTATACTAGCTGAATTGTTAACACCAGAACAGCCATGCCTTTTTACCATGCACTGAAGACTTGTGTTATATTTCAACCTACCTCCTGTGTTATATTTCAACCTACATAGCGAAAGGAATACACGTGGATACTTGTGCAATACTGTGTACACAAATTTTTTTTTTTTTTTAGGAAATTGGAGCGCGTCCCTTTGAAGGGCAAGTGTTCTAGAATGTTCTTGGATTCTACACAGCATAGCCTGTAAGGTATCATTTCAGTGAGTATAGAAACTCTCACAGAGCAATTCATCATGCATCCCAAACGGTCCACAGCTAATTCCAATGCAAAGTTGATCCCTCGTCACCGCTAGCGAATAGCATGAGTGGCTAGGCTAGGCTAGTCCCAGACCTGGCAGTCCCCTCCCGGCTTTGTGAATAATGAACTGCTGTGTTGCAGACAAATCCCCCTTGTAATCATTTGTGGGCCTCAGGAATTGATAAATAGTTTGACTGAGTGCATTTCTGTTGGCTCTGGGGGGGAAGTCTGGTGCGATGCTGTATCTAAAAAACCAAACAAGGCCACAGCGGCGTGATTCGTGTGCGACATCTATGAAGATCACTTCCTTCCAGGCAGAGGGATGCAAATCTCAAACAGCGGTGTGTCTGCCGCTCCGAGGGACACAACGCTCCGCCAACGTTTTGTCTCCGCCATTGAGACAATGCGGTCGGGTTAACAGAAGCTGACATTTACTCTCTGTAGGCATGTGAGGAAAACATCATAAGAGTCTATTCACCAGCCAGATTTTAGAGGATTCGACTTGAAAGGTTGGAAACGAATGGAAAAACACTCACAAGGCTAACTAGGCTAAAGAGATAAGAAACATGCCTTATCAAGAACGATGTTCTTTCGGAGCCGTACAGGGAGCTATGTGTGTATCGTACGGCCTCACTTGAATCATGACACAATAGGGAGGGACACCGATCTCTCTCTTTGTCTTCGGGGCTCGTGGTTCCCTGCGCTGATTACTGACGTCTGATGAGCGGTGAGGGTCTCCTCCTTCTTCACTCCTCTCCTCTCTCTTTCTATTTCTCTCTCTCTTGCCGCTCATGGGCGTGGTACAGCTGACGCTCCAATGTGAGACGAGACGAGAGGAGGCTGAGCAGTGATCCCCGCCATGGAGGCGTTGCAGTCGTGATCACCAAGGCAACGCAGGGCCGCTGCTGGGAGCTTTGTTCGACACCCGCAGGGAGAATGGTGCGGTCGCATTCTGGAGTCTTGCTATGACAGGTGGTGCTCTGGCTCTGTGTGTGTGTGTGTGTGTGTGTGTGTGTGTGTGTGTGTGTGTGTGTGTGAGGGAGGGCTGAGGTCTAAGGCCCTATCTGTGCCAGGTTACCTGTCAGATCACATTAACACACAGGTCACAGGGCTAACACAACAACGGCCACAGCCCTGCTTCATGTCCGGATCAAGCGTTAGAAAAATATTCTCGACATCTTAATCCTCTATGACTTAGAAATACAAGGTTTAGCTACATTCTCGACATCTAATCCGACACAATCCTAAACGAGGTTTTCAAAGCGGTATAAGTTGAAGGATGTCTCCTTGACGCAGACTTTTTTACGAGTGGAGTGAGTACTTGAGCATCCCTGCCCAAACTCCAACCCTGCCCGCCCTTCACACCGCGCTCGTCTCATTGTCCCGTGGGCCACTGGGAGAGGAGCTACAGCAGGTTATCGTTCTCTGATTACGGTACAACGGAGCCCTTTTCAGAGGAGAGAGTCACACGTGTGCCTCTCCTAGGGGCTTGATGGGGGGGGGGGGGGTCACCATCCTTTCTGTCCAGCCCAGACGTGGCAGACCGAGATAACGGCTGTGTCTCTGTCGTCTCCCCCTACTGCTAGCCTAGCCCAGCTAGCTCACCACCCCCTCCTGCTAGCCTAGCCCAGCTAGCTCACCACCCCCTCCTGCTAGCCTAGCCTAGCCCAGCTAGCTCACCACCCCCTCCTACTAGCCTAGCCTAGCCCAGCTAGCTCACCACCCCCTCCTGCTAGCCTAGTCTAGCCCAGCTAGCTCACCACCCCCTCCTACTAGCCTAGCCTAGCCCAGCTAGCTCACCACCCCCTCCTGCTAGCCTAGCCCAGCTAGCTCACCACCCCCTCCTGCTAGCCTAGCCCAGCTAGCTCACCACCCCCTCCTGCTAGCCTAGTCTAGCCAAGCTAGCTCACCACCCCCTCCTGCTAGCCTAGCCCAGCTAGCTCACCACACGGGCACCGTGCCACACTGTCAGGAAGATTCATCTCTCTCCACCAACGGGCAACGCAGTGAGAGACTGGAGGGCAGGTATTATAGAGACTGGAGGGCAGGTATTATAGAGACTGGAGGGCAGGTATTATAGAGACTGGAGGGCAGGTATTATAGAGACTGGAGGGCAGGTATTATAGAGACTGGAGGGCAGGTATTATAGTATTATAGCCTAGTAAGTCAGCAGTGAGCAGCTCTGGTCGTTACTGGCGAAACACTGGCAGTGGGGGTAGAGGGGGAAATGGAGTCCTAAATACAGGAGGGAGCAATAGATAGCAATATATCTTTGGAAAACAAATGTGGCACCCTTATTATTAATACAACCTCTTTGGGAAGGGTCATGACTGATACCTGTTTATGAAAAGGCATAAACAATTGCATCCAGCTCCTGGAAAATCCCTACCATACCAGGATACCCGGTATACCAGGAATACCAGGAGCAATTGCAACTGCACGATGATCTTCCGTCTGCACAATAGCGTAGCCGTAGCGTATGGATCATAACCGGGAGGCCCCTGTTTAATGACTCCACTCCCACACAGAAAAAGGTAATTGACTACTACAGGTATTTACCATGCAAAACTGTTCCGGTGAGTTTAAACAGTCAGCGTGTCAGCTTGACGGGCACCCCCGCGAGACTGTTCCTCGACACACCGCGCATCGCCGCGCCTCGATAATAATTGAATCTTTGGCAGGAGAAAAAAATATAGAAAGCGGGAGAGGAAACGGAGGGCCGTGCCCACCTCTGTCTGAGTGGGGGGAGGTGAGGGATGTTCCCAGTGAGCTTAATCCAATCTTCTCTCTCTCTGTGTTAATTGCTTTGCCCCTGGTAAACTGGCACTGTCAAAGACCCCCCCACCCCCCCCACCCCCCACCCCTCAGCTCCAGTGCCAGATGTGGCATTATAGCTGTCATGATTCCATGGCAACCTGGAACTCACCTGGAGGGCTCTTGGCGAGAAATGTAGCAGAGGAAAAATATGGCAACACTGTTCTCAGCTCGATCCCACAGTTTCGTGCCAAAGCATGAAACCAGAGGGATGGGGTTTAGTACCAGGACAACCAGAGGGATGGGGTTTAGAACCAGGACCAGACTAGGGCTAAGATATTGGCCAGTGCAGTGCAAGTCTTTTGCAGGTGCACCAGGTCTACAATACAATTACAAAACAACTGATAAGCACTTCTTCTCAAAGCACCTTTTTTTCAAAGTCAAAGAAACCCCAACCCACATAATGATGACCCACAAAAGACAATGGTGGGTGTGGCAACTAGCCCTAGAAATCGTGAGCTTAGAATTCTAAGGTTCTATCTCCGTTTAGGGTAGTTCAGAGATATTGAGCGTCAAAGTTTTTACATCCCATTATGTTTTGTGAGATGGAACCTTTGTATTTTATTAATTACTAACTAAAAAATAACACCACACAGGCATTAATAAACACCTAATGGATCAGATTATGTAAAAAACTAAATTCTGACAAAAATGGAGATAGAACCTTATAATTCTAACGTCACGAAATGAACCGCAGAGCGATAAACCAAGTCTAGCAGTTTAAGACCTGAGGCTGTCGCGTGCATGTCAATTGTGTCGCCATAGTCGCGGACAGGGAGGAGTGTTGCAGGTCTTAAATCTGGCATGACTAGATTTAACTACTACATTCAACTACGGTACTTAAGGTGTAGCAGGTCTTAAATTGATGACCCCAAAAAATTCAACTCTCAAATGATTGATTCATATTCTTTTTAAAGGACAGTTTATTATCCTGAATGCAAAACGCCAAGGCACTTAGAGTGAAGGACGACTTCTTCGGTTGTTCAAAAAACAACTCAGCCAGCGAGCTTAAATGAACAGGTCCTGATTGGGATGGCTCTGGCTGGTCCTGTGTGGAGGTGTAGTGATCACTGCCGGAGCTGGGTTGTGTGGATATTATGGTATGTGCTGGAGGAACAGATCTAGCCAGGTTCAGTCCATCCGAGCGGGTCGGGCTCCTTATTGATTTCCGAGGCCTCGTTCCCCCCCGAGGCTAGGCGGCTCCTAGAGTACACCGCGTATGTCTGCTCCATCAGACAAGCCCCCCCCCCCCCCCCCCCCCCGCTACACCACCAGTAGCAACCACAGGCGTCTTGTTCAGTGTTAGGGGTTCGGGGGGGAAGCGGGGGGAAAAAAGAGAAAGGGAAAAAACAAGACAAAATCTCATTTGTTTACCGCCATCGTTTCATCTCATATAACCACAGACTTGTGGAACGTGTCGTACATAAACAGTACACGTCTCCAGAGTCGGATGTAGTTTACCACCGCCATTGTTTAACAGAGCAGATGGATACCGCTTTTATAGTGTCTTCATACTGCGGGTGTGGAGAGAAAGACGCATGAATAAAGAAGCAGCCTGCAGCCTTGCTCTTTAACAACACGGAAATGCGACGTCTATGCATATTATATGATATTCCCTCCCACCTTCCACCAACGTCAATTACTGGTTCACAAGAATTCCCTTTGTATAACCTCATAGTAAACGTTGGGATCGGAGGTCACCTAGCAGGTAATAACTCTGTGTTGACTCCCCCCCTGCTGTAGAGAAGCCGTGCTACCAGACCTGAGCTAATTAACTCACACTACTATCATCCATTCCCCTATTGAACTCCGCCAACTGAGCCGCTTCTAACACACTTAACCCAGAGCAAAGAACTAGGCCCGATCATCAAAGGAGGAAGGAACTACAATAAGAACTACAATACCCAGCAACAAGCTCTGATGTTCACCTTATCTTGTACTATGCCTATTATTTTGTCCTGTACTACTGACACTTTTATCTTGAATTATGCTTGATATTCTTATAGTATTATGCCCTATGTCTTGTGCTGCAATGCAATGTCAGGATCCGAAGCCTAAGAATGTTAGTCTGTTATACTTAGTGTAATGTGACATAGCAAATAAACTTGAAACTTGATCATAGAAAAATGATCAGAGAAAAGAATGGTGATGTGTCTATCATAGAGACCCCAGCTGACCCGAACGATTAAACATCTTTGTGAATAGATGGCTGGTGTTTCTCTGGTCCATATTTCACAGCCCTCGTTCCAGGGCAGAGTTGGACTTTAATAGACAAAATAAAGGCGATGGATTGGATGTCTGGATCTTTACGGCGTGTTCCCCCCCGATGGGCAGGCCTGTAAACGAAACCAAAGCTGTCTTAATTGAACACGGCCAGAGTTTTACTGCCACGGTATCTTTCACAAAGGCCACGGATATCAGACACCATACTGGAAGGACTGCAGGGGAATCGATTGATTTGATTGATTGATTGATAATTATTGCACATTTAACTTAGTTTCATTTTCTTTTTTTCTTTTTTTCCCCCCACATATTCGAAAAAGAGTGGGAAGAAGTACAACTTATTCAATCCCACCCCTTCTCCATAAATCATAAACATGCTTCCTGTTCAAATTAACACAATCCCATAATATATACAAATACTGCATACGCAAAAGTCAAAATCATATTTACATACTTAATTACATAAAATAAAAAAACAAAAAAGATATATTTAGGAACCCAAATGATAAATGATCATAAATAAACAATAACCCCTGTAAACACCATGTAATTATCAACCAATCAAGCGATATAGTGTGTTATTAACATATCAGGTGATATAATGGAGATAGACAGAGAGAGAGAGAGAGAGAGAAAGCAGGGATCCCCCACCTTCAGCGAGTAAGGGATATGTTCCCATCTCACCCGTATGAAGCAGAGCAATGAAATTAAAAGCCTGTGGTGTGCTCTGTGGGCCGTGCGTTTCCTGTTTCAGCACCACAGACAGCGACAGGGTATTCTCAGAGAGAGAGAGGGAGGGGGAGAGAGAGAGAGAGACAGAGAGAGGGAGGGAGAGGGAGGGAGAGAGAGAGAGAGAGGGAGGGGGAGAGAGAGAGAGAGAGAGAGGGAGAGAGGGAGAGAGAGGGAGAGAGAGAGAGAGGGAGAGGGAGAGAGAGACAGACAGAGAGAGAGAGAGACATAGAGAGACAGAGAGAGAGAACCAATGGCTGAGAGAGAGCGTGAGAGGGGTGGAGAGAGAGAGATAACAAGAGAGAAAAAATGGTAAAATGCAGAGACATGGTGGGAGGGAGGGTGAGAGGGAGGGAGGGAGGGAGGGAGTGTGAGAAGGAGGGATCAAAAGTGAAAGATGGGCTAGCGGTAGTTTTATAGCCCTCTTAGCAAAATCATCTATTCTGATATCAAAGAAAGCCGAGCCAAGCACCGCTCACACATGCCAGAGCGTGGGCGGACTCCCTGCGTGAGAGAGAGGGCTGTGGGAGGGGGGGGGGGCTGTGGGAGGGGGGGCTGTTGGAGGGGGGGGGGGGGGGGGCTGTGGGAGGAAACAGACAGACACACACCCTCCGAATAGCAAGAGGGCGACTCTGGGCTGATCTACAGGATACACCGTCCCTGGCCGATCCATCACATGACACGTGGGGACGGGGGGGGGAGGGGAGGGGAGGGGGAGGGAGTGGTGGTCGGACGGGGGGGGGGGGGGGGGGTGAAGTGTGTTGATTGATTGATGGATTTTATTCCGTGACATACAGATTCACACGGAGCACGCGCACAGAGTCCCAGAGGAGAATCCCGAGACAAGTGTGAAACACTCCACCGCGGTCGCCTGTGAAACCGCCCCCCCCCCGTCCCCCCCCGTCCCCCCCCGCTGTCGCCACTCTCCTCCGCCGTGCGGGAGGACGCAGGGGTGAGAAATGTGCTGACGGAGGAGGCTTGGCTTGACACGGTGGGGGATAGGGAGAGGAGGTAAGAAAAAGGTAACTAGAGTCCTACAGGGAAGCAGAGCATAGAGGCAGTGTGGATAGACTGGACCTATTAGCCCGTAATGATTCCTGTAACACACACACACACCCACACACACACACACACACACACACACACACACGCACACTTATAGACCAGCCAATCTGACCCCCTTCATAAATAAATAACACAGCCAATATCCGACCCGCGTTTTAATAATGAGAGCCATTTGTAAAAGTTGTCCGAGGACCCCTTCATGTCTAGTGTTCAGCTCCAGTGCGCTCCAGAGGACCCTATCCAATCCAGACCCAATAAACCACCTCCGGGGTCCACAATGTCCTCATCCGCGCTGTCTATCTCCTCAACGGACCGGGCGCTTGATTTGAACCGTCAACGAAGGGTCCAGTAAACAATGTGAAGGACCTCGGATGTAATAGTGGGATGCTATAGTTAGCGTACGGGTTATATGTCTGCATGATTGATGACCGATGCGCAACGGTTGTACACAGCATTGCATACGATGGCACGGAGGTCGTAGTACCGTACAGTGGAGATAAGTCGCACGGACCCAAGATGCTTATCGTTGACATTTAAACGTCTGCGTTACGTGCTGAGGCGCCGATCTGTGCATCTCCTGCAGATCACGCCATAGAGCTCGCTTTTGATATGAGGTCACTTTGCAAGGCTCCCTGGGAAACAGAATCACCGAGAGGCAGATGACGCATGTGACCATGATGCGTGTGATCGTGACAAACAGCCCCACGACCCCGCTGCTGAGCTCAGCATGCGCCTCTGTTCTGCTACATAATACACACTACATACTACACACTACATACTAGCCTTCTTGTATCAATCAAGAGGAGTAGAGCGACAGAGCAGGATCTATTCTAGAGTGGTCTGGCTGTGCACTCTGCTCCTCCTTGAACTGTGAGATTTAATAAACAGAGCGGTGTGTGTGTGTGTGTGTATGTGTGTGTGTGTGTGTGTGCACGCTGTGCGTGCGTAACATTCTGTGACGCCAGTGATGCCAGCCAACATACATGTGCTAAATGTGGCTGAAATCCCAAAGGAAGGAGCATGGCCTTGGTAATGAGGGGTGAAAGAAAGTGCACATACATACAGCTAACACACACACACACGCACACACACACACACACACACACACACACACAGATGAACATTAAAACATGCATTTAAACACACCAATCATACATTGTAAACCTGCCAGGATTAACATACCTAACACAAGCGCACACACACACACACACACACACGCAGACACACGCAGAGACACACACACACACACACACACACACACACACACAGAGTGTGGTCCTCCTTGCTATCGAAAGCTCACTCATCCTTTTAATCGGTGTGGAATCCATCAAAGTGGGTCAAACTCTATTCCCCATCTGCCCTCCCCAGATCCTAATGCACAAGGGCTGATTAAAAAAAAAAAAAAAAAAAAAGAGAGGAAAGTAAAATAGGCCAAACGCTTCAACCACGCGCTGCCTTCAGCAGACCGGGGCGAGGAGAAACACTCCAGCCACACACCCCACCCAGCAGCCTCAGCTAGGGGGAACGGAGAGAGAGAGAGAGAGGGGTTGAGGGTGGAGGTGAGGGGCGTTTGTAAGCAATTATGGTTGTGTACCACTGCAAACAACTAAAAGGTCAAGCACTTCCGTCTCCAATCTCCTGGGCCTTGTTTTTTCGTTTGCTGTGTTCTAGAGCATTTGCATACGGTACGGGCACCTTTTGTTTTCATCTCACCCCTGGACGCGTGAGAGGGGGCGGAGGGGGGGGGGTGTGAATGGCACTGAGCTAGGCAGCTGCCGGGGGGGGATCAGAGTGTACTCACAGCTGTGTGTGTGTGTGTGTGTGTGTGTAGGTGTGTGTGTGCGTTTGAGAGTGTGTGTTTCCGACTGACCGGAGGGGAACATCACAACAGTTCACGACAGCGAGGGCGATCTGTCACATGGCGTTGGTTTCAGAGTAAACGGACTGCACTTATATAGCCGCCTTTATCCAAAGCGCTTTACAACGGCCTCTCGTTTCACCTGTCCACACACACGTTAACGCACCAATGGCGGCAAGCTACCATGCAAGGCGCCGGCCCCGCTCACTGAGGTTCAGTGTCTTGCCCGAGGACACTTCGACATGTGGCCAGCCGGGGCTCGAACCGCCGATCTGCCAACCTCGCGATCATTAGACGGCGGCTCTACCTCCTGCGCCACAGCCGTAGTTAAAGTAAACATCGTCCCTATAATAAGTGATGCCTTCATTACCGATGACACACCTCTGATAAGTAGGTTCATGAACAGTTGACCCTTGACCCTACTTCTCAGTCACATGGCCATTTATTCTATTCAAAAATGGCAATAGACGCATGCAGTGAAACAGACAGTGAACCCCCACAAGAAACATATAGAACAGATTCACTAAAAGCTGTCGTCTCACCAGCATTGACTGGTGCTTTACTGTGGACAGAGAGAAGAGCTGCTTCTGTAAAGCCAGGCTTTCTACTTCAGCAAAACAACAACAACAACAACAACAACAACAACAACAACAACAACATTGAAATCAAAAGGCATGCAGTGCTCAGGTTCAACCTCTGTCAGTGTTACAGCCCCACCACGCCCCACCTGTGTCTGTGTCTCAAGCAGGCTCAATGTTCCCAGGGTTCGGAGGCTACGCCCTCTTCCTGGTTGATGCAAACGGTGATCCTAAACTGGAGCGGGACATTCCATCCTATGTGCCAATCAGCACAGCCCCTGAAGTAGCCTATATAAGCGTGGACAAGCTGACAGTCGGGATCTATCTTTTGTTATATTTGTTACTTTGATTTGTACAGTGCCCGTAGTTTGTGTTTGCCCCTTGTGTTTTCGTTCGGACCAGTTGTATAAAAGACAATTTAAGTTCCTTACAAATAAATTACTTTAATTTGAACCAAATTACATCTGGTTTATGTTGCTTCTCTTTTCCCTGACGAGCTGGGTTTGTAACAGTCAAACTGAGTTGTGTTTCAAATGTTTTCCTCAGGGGAGAACAGACGTGAAGGATGAGGGACAGCCTTGTACTGTTCCTTACCAAGGGGGATGGACGTCAGCTCCCAGCCAGAATTATAAGGTAAGCTTAGAATGATAAGGTTCTATCTCCGTTTAGGGTCGTTCAGAGATATTGAGCGTCAAAGTTTTTACATTCCATTATGTTTTGTGAGATGGAACCTTTGTATTTTATTAATTACTAACTCAAAAATGTCAACATAAAAAAAAAATAACACCACACAGGCATTAATAAACACCTAATGGATCAGATTATGTCAAAAACTCAATTTTGACCAAAAATGGAGATAGAACCTTATAGTTCTAACATCACGAATTGTATTTAACATGACAGTGTATCTGTACTGCAGTGCTGCTCACACTCTCACAGAATAACCATGACGACAAACCTAGGTTTTCATTTTCCATAGAGACAAAATATCTTATTTGCTTCAGTAATTATTTCTAATGAGCAATTAGAGGCTGTAACAAGAGCATGATTCTAGAGGGCAGGGATAAATCAAAAGCACTCACTCTAAATTCCACCATCTGTTTGTAATATTATACGCTATCAATTTCAGACCACAGTCGGTATAAGTTTGGGAGAGGCTACCATTTGTGGCTGGTTATCATATGTATCTCAATGTGATGTGTCAACACTTTTGGCTCATGGTGTGTGTGTGCGTATCCGTGTGTGTGTGTGTGTATGCGTGTATGTACAGAATGATTGAGGCATTGTGCCATTGCAGCACTTATCCAGAGCACATGTAAAGTTCATCCCATAGCGTCCGACGGTTTCCAGTGTGGTTGTGCGCGCCAAGCAGAATGAAAAAGTTTCACTTTTAATGAGAAGGTGCGGCCGCATCATCATCCGTCTTCTCTGTCAGCGGCGTATGCAAACTCTGCGCCATTCTTTCGGGGCCGTCGGCTGAGTCGAGCCAAGCCAGCCTGGTCTTTAATTGCTTTGATCGAATGCTCACTGGGGAGGGTGGATGGCCCCGGACCGTGGACCTGATTACAAACAGAGCGCTGAAGACAGCTGCTTAAAGAGAGCCCGACAAGCAGAGTGCCAATGGCAGACGCGGAGCCAAACCGCCCAGGCACCGGCTGCCAGAAATGCTTCAAGTGCCGACCCGCCACAGATAGGGCCTTACTTTTGGAGGGAGAGAGGAAGTGAAGGAGTGAAGAAGTGATCCCGGCTCATTCTTTTACCCTCACTTACAAAATCGAGGGTTATAGGACGCCGTCGCCAGCTCCCAAGATAGGGCCCCCAGGGGATGAAGTCAGAACTCAACGGACTGGAAATTTCCCTTACCAACTTTTGACGACCCCTTTCGTCTCAGTGCTCATTTTAATGGGTAGCAGGCGTTACCTAATTTGCGTTATCTAATATTTTTTAAATTAGTAGGATATGCTCTCTCGCCGTGGCAGTAGCCTCTGCCAGAAGGGTTAGGGCATGACTGACTGTGTATGCACTGCGTACACTAATCATTTCAGTTTGGAACGGGCCTCGCGTAACTGTAGACAATGTGGCCGGGAGAGACCTTCAGTCGTAGCACAATAGGGTCCGTCTCTGCATCACGCCACGGCCATTTTGGAAACGAGAGACAGCTAATTAAACGGCCTTTGTCTGGAACAATCACATTTCACATTTCAAGTACCGGTACTTTCCCTCCATCCGAAGTTCAAACCTTGGTAAATGCACTAAGGTAACAAACTGTTAAAAATTCAGGGACGTCAGCTGTTGAGATGTCTCTCCCGTGGCTTTCTGGGATATATCTTCTGAGATATTACTCTGTCAAATTAATTGAGGTGACACAAACCCTCTTCTCCATAGGTGATCATGTGTTATGCATCAAGGTCACATCTAAGGAGACAGTTGAATATTTCAGTCTTCTCTGGATCTGTCGGTGGAGGAGTCCTCTCTCAGGTGAGCCTGGGCGGAGGTACTCACCTCCTGACCCTGTCTAAAAGCTAGATAAGGGGCTCCCATTAGCCCTAGGTGAACCTCTCTCTATGTCTCTCCCCCCCACCCCCTCCCTCCAAGGTTGTTTTTAACCTCCACTCCGAAAAGCACTTCCTCGTTTCGAATTTTGTCCCATGTGTGCTCCGACATCAAAGAGGCCCTTGACTAACGGTCTCCTCTGAACCCGTTACCATGGTCTGGCCGGTAGGCCTCATCCCAGACAGAGTCTTCAGCGTGGCCGCACCTACCCTCTGGAACTCCCTCCCCACAGTGATCCGCAACTCCCCCACCCTGGACTCCTTCAAATTAGCCCTCAAAACTCATCTGTTCTCCAAGGCCTTTGGCCCCTAGTCATTGTTTCAGTTTTGCTTTGTTTGTTTTCTGTTTTGTCTGTCCAATCATTCCCTTGTAAAGCGTCCTTGGCGCTATATAAATTAAAGTTATTATTATTATTATTATTATTATTATTATTATCCCATTGCAGCATCCTCACTGAGAGCCATGAGCCAACTCAGCCAGTGACCAATGACACACACCAATGGAACTTCCCTCATTCAGTGCAGAGGGCCTACATTGTCAACATTCTAGAGTGCCAAAGGTGACTTTATTCACCCAGAATGCATCAGCTTCATCCTGCAGTCAAATCAAAGTAGTGTTGCTATGTGAATACCCGCATAACACTCGGCACTCTAGGTGGAGAGTGTTTTCCGGAAATTATTTGACAGCTAGAGTTAAGATGTCATTCAGCCAATCAACCACTCCCAAATATTGGGACATGGGACCTTTTCTTGGTTCGCTTATTGGGTTTGCTTTTATTCAACCATCTGAATCCCCAGCAGTCACAGGACAACATCATATTTGCTTTTATTATATTTGATATCACTCCTCAAACTCCTTTACATTTCATTAAGATGTATGTATGTGAAGTCTAATGGAACAGGATTCAGAGGAGAAGGCTCACACCGTATACACAGCTGGTAGACACGGCAGACACGAGCAGGGCTATGCCAGCTCTAATATTGACTTCATTGTGAATGTTTGCTGAGTCTAGTGGGGAATACTAACGGGATTGGATAACTACATCATCTCGATAAGAGCCGTGCAGAGGACCAGGAAAAAGGCATCTACTTGGCAATTTAATTCAACTTGCCCAGACAGCATATAATTGCAAACCAGAGGCAGGGGTGAGAAAGTGAATGACATCGAGAGCTGGTAAACAACGACGTTGGCGTTATTATTTGAGCTGTGGCAGTGTTCGCAATGGCTGCTTAGATTCTTATTTCACTGTGTTTTTGTGTGTGTGTGTGTGTGTGAGACTATAAACCTGTGAAATAGGATTTTAGGACTTTGAATCTCTGGATTCAGAAGGAGTCCTTTTCAGGCATTGGAACCACCGGGGACTTTTTCTCGGCTAATGATTTGACATGACAAGGTGAGGTGGACGATACAGGGCCTCGGCCAACGTCGTTAGAGAAAGATCCTTAGATCAGGAAGCAATAGCAACCAAGAGATGGTGGGCATGATGAGACCAAGATATTGAATTTAACAGAGAAAAAAATACAGCTCCACCCAGTTTGCTTTTTTGCATGTGATTCATGTGATTGGTGAGTCAGACGTTCCATCCTATGTTCTTAACAGTCTAGATCCATCTAAACCAAGGGGGCTTTTTCAAAGGGAAAAAAACATGTACTGTATGACTGTTTAAACCTAGGTAAGCAGATCCACTGGGGTCGCTCGGTGTGTGTGTGTGTGTGTGTGTGTGTGTGTGTGTGTGTGTGTGTGTGTGTGTGTCTGTGTGTGTGTGTCTGTGAGTGAGTGAGTGAGTGAGTGAGTGAGTGTGTGAGTGAGTGAGTGAGTGAGTGAGTGAGTGCGTCACGACTAGCACTGTACACATCAATAACCCCAGCCACAGTCATCGTTATGGACCTTGCAATAAAAGCATCACCTCCTCTCTCATGCATCTGGTTCAGTCACAACATCTCCATCTCCATTATCACTTCCCTCCAGTCGACTTCAAAACACAAATGTGGGGGAGTTCACGTCGCAGCCTTCCTACCCTCCAAATGACATCGATAATGCTTTATTATTAACACTCGGTCCACACGGAGAGCGTGTTTCAGCATCCATCAACTTTAGCTCCGGTATAGCGCATACAGGCACAAACAGAGCGGGTCAGCCTTTTGAAGACTAAGGGCTATATAGAGGAGAGAGCTGAGGCAGCGTCTCTGAGGTGTTCTGTTTCCTCTCCGCAGTGAAATAGAAATGGCTGGCTTAGTTATCACGGCCTTATGAGACTAGGATCAATATCCACTCTGACACAGCCACTCATTGACATGCATGGGGCTTTCGGGCAAGACTGGAAATATACAATATATAGGCTACAATAATCAATATTGAGTGCAGTTTTTTTAACTCGTCTCTCTTTGAGAGAGTGGCTGTGTTCGGAATGGCATACTAGCATACTACTCGGACGAGATAAGACGTAGATTTGAGTATGCGAGAGCGTTCACACTGTACAGTATGCGAAATCTGAGTATGAGAGAAATTTAGTATGTATACTAGATTTTGACAAATCTTTGAGTATGCGACCGATGCATGCTATTCCTTCTCAACATCCCCAAAATGCATTGCTTGTATCTTCAGTCTTGTCAAAGTGCGTCATACAAACTCGTCATACAGCTGTTGTTGACATTGTCCGATAGCCTGAAGAAAGCTCGTTTTTTGCACAGATTTGAGTGTGCAGATGCTTTTTTTTTTGCATTCTATTTGATACTCTTCAGCTGCAGCACCCCAGCTAAGTCTGATCACGGTTGAGCGGTGGTATTAGTACTATATTGGGAATCTAGATGGTGAAATGCATTCTTAGACATGTCTACGTAGTCATGATTACAAAGATGCCACTTGAAATGCATCTTGTTAACACTTGTAGAGCCAAAATTACAGCTTTTACGCAATGGAGGTTTAAAATGGACGATTTAAAATCCCCGCTCCCGGACCTGCCGGTGCGAAATGCATTCTGGGGTGCAGTATGCATACTGCAGTGTAAATGGTCGGCTGGTATTGGCATACTTATTATGAATTTAGTATGCAGTATATACTCATTGAGTATGCTAGTATGCAGTATGCTAGTATGCCATTTCGAACACAGCCAGTGTCTCCTATTTAAAAGTGAAGAACTGGGAGAGCATGTTAATAGTGCACACATATTGAACGAGGAGTGAGATGGATCATGTGTATGAATAATTGTCTTCAATTATACATGAAGCTAACTCGCTGGATTCCTATAGCACATAACAAGAATTTCAGATTATGTATTTAATGAAGAGAATAAAACAGTAGGTTTCACTTGCCAACACTTGACAGAGGTGCGCACGTTCCCCGAGGATGGCTTGAGGCTTGGATCACACGCGCCAGCGGCTGACGCCTTTTCACCTCATTAAAACACAACACTCCGAGGACCTCGTAAAGCGCACCCAATAATCAACCACACTTTTCGGTTTAAATGCGCAAGAGACAACTAAAGACAAGTGTGTGTGCATTACCAATGTCATTCAATGTGCATTACATAATCTGGAAACAAAACGCTGCATCTAAATGCAATCGTTCCAAGTCCCTTTTGGCGCACACAACAAACCATATTGGTTTGAGTACTAATAGCGCACAAAATAGCTCACTAATCTAACTCATCTGGGAATAGCCTTTTTTAATTATTTCAGTGCCATCAAGAATAACAACACATTATCCACATTTGACAACCAAAGCAACACCGTCACTATCAAATAACGACAATACAAGCGCACAAGGTAGCCTACAGTTCCTATTGCGCTCAAGTGACCAGGGTAAACATCACGGATGTCCTTTAATAGAACCACGGTCCTGCTAATCGCATTACATCAATTATCTTTATCTTAAAACGTCAATATTAGAAAACTAATGCAAACCTTAAGAACCAACGCCCCTCGTGTCGCTTTCGCTGCGATATCAACAAATCGGAATATAACGGAAAAGGTACTTGCCTGGAATGTGTAATACCTTGTCCCGTTCGGCGGGTGCACCTTCGGGGAGTTAGTTCCCGTACTCATATCTGAGAAAATCATAATTCCTTCGAAGCAATCCAAAAGTGGTAAAAAAAAACGTATAGCCTATTTCAGAGAATATCACAACATTTCTTGGTGCACAGCTGGATAGTGGAGAAGTTAAACCTGCCCCGACCGACGTCTCACGGCAGCACTTCCAGCCCCGCACGCCCACATCGAAGCGATCACACCTGCAGTCACGCCACGGTCACGAAGAAAATATCATATCGAGACCACTCTCTCTCTCTCACACTAGTTCTCTCTCTCTCTCTCTCTCTCTCTCTCTCTCTCTCTCTCTCTCTCTCTCTCTCTCTCTCTGTCTCTCTGTCTCTCTCTCCTCTCTCTCTCTCTCTCTCACCCTCTCTGTCTCTCTCTCTCTTTCTCTCTCTTCTCAGCTGATCCAAGAACAGCGGAGGCGCTCTCTCTCTCTACAAAGCTGGTGTTATCGATTGACCGATTAAGGAAAACTCAGTGAAATACGGGCTCCATGATTGCCTTGGCGCTCGCCGCACACACAGCTCTGACGGTGCCTCTCGGACAAGTCCATCTGTCCATCTCCTCCCACCGCCACTGCCGCTGCCTCCGTGAGCAATTATTCAGAGCATCAGAGCCCGGTTAACCAATACCATATTGCCTCCACAGAGTGCGTCTGCAAGGGAGGGACCCTCGTTTCGTGTTTGCCTATACATTAGAGAGAGAAGGATGCTTGCCAATTGCAATTGTTGGATTTTTTTCTCTCATTTTGCCTCTCAAGGAGGATATTATAGAGAAAGGGTTGTTCACACAAATGTGTGGGACACAATGTACAATGTGTGTGAGTTACTGTAACAGTGAGTACTTCAGTACAATCAGATACATTGCACACTGATTTCAGCTCCATCTCTCCATTCGTAGCAGTAGTGTATTGTGCATGCATCAAGAAGGTAAAACTACTACAGTAAGTATTCGATACAGAATGAATCATCACACACAGGAGATCTTCAATCCCACATGGTTCCCACATACTCCTGTACTGAAGCACATTAGATCTAGCATTTTGTGAAGGCTTTTCACAGTAATCCAGACAAAAAGTTCCACTCCTTGCAGCACAGTGCAGAGCTTATGTGGAGGACTGTAGGCAACACCCACCTTCATTGTAAGGCATGAGTGTGTGTTTGTGTGTGTGTGTGTGTGTGTGTGTGTGTGTGTGTGTGTGTGTGGACCTTGGCAGGAGCTATGCACAGTAATGACTTCACTGGGGACCAACAGCAACACACCATCTCGCAGCTCTGCCCTTAGAGTTCTCTAAGAGAGCTATGCTGGGGAAGGGGGAGGGAAGGGGGGGGAGCGAGAGAGAGGATGGATGGACAGAGAGAACTCCCAAGCTGAGGTGTAACCTACAGAGGTATCAGTAATAGGACAAGGATGCTCCGTTAAGAAGAATGAGAGTCCAATTTTCTATCGCTGAAAACATCATACTTGGCCATTGGTGTCAGTGGAACAAGCATACAGACACTCTATAGTTGTCATGGGCAACCTCAACTCACCTTCAATAGAAGAAGAAAAAAAAAGTAGGTAAGACCACTAATAACCATTCCTCCAGCCGTTTCTGAATCACACACCTAATGCCCACCCTCCTCTTTGCTCTAAATCCATTCCCAGAAAACTTGAGCAATATCCGTATATTGATTTTTCTCTCTCATGCTCCTTGAGTTCTCTATGAAGAAGAACTCCTTCATCCATTTAAGATGAATGCAGCATTGACCAGGAGCAGCTTTCATCAGCCATCGTATAAAGTGAGGGATAAAGGACTTCCAGTTTCAGAGACATCCACATTTGACAACCAAAGCAACACCGTCACTATCAAATAACGACAATACAAGCGCACAAGGTAGCCTACAGTTCCTATTGCGCTCAAGTGACCAGGGTAAACATCTCGGATGTCCTTTAATAGAACCACGGTCCTGCTAATCGCATTACATCAATTATCTTTATCTTAAAACGTCAATATTAGAAAACGAATGCAAACCTTAAGAACCAACGCCCCTCATGTCGCTCATGAGGCTTTCACTGCAATATCAGCAAATCGGAATAGGCTATAATGGAAAAGGTACTTGCCTGGAATGTGTAATAATACCTTGTCTCGTTCGGCGGGTGCACCTTCGGGGAGTTAGTTGCCGTACTCATATCTGAGAAAACCCGTATATTCATCAGCTTTCATCAGCCATCGTATTAAAGTGAGGGATAAAGGACTTCCAGTTTCAGAGACATAGAACTCCTGGTCTCATCCAATTTGTTCCCATCGACTGGCTTTTTTCCACCGAACAGAAGTCGCCGTTGTTGAACAGTGGGATCTAATTCTCAGGCTAAAGTACCGTGAGTCGATTTATTGGACTTTATTCAATTACAAATTCATGCCCCCCCGACCCACATCCGGCTGTAAAATCAAATCAACATCCCTATGAAGATTCAATGACTCAAACCGCAAATAGAGTCATAGTGGGATTTTGAGTTCAGCAGAGTGGCAGCTGCAGGGAGGAAGCTGTATGACAGAATGACTTGGTAACCTACTGTAAGTAAAAGTGAATGTTATCACTCCAGTTCTCCAACAACTTCATTGGCTCCCCATCAAATTCCGTATTCACTTTAAGATCCTCCTTCTCACCTTTAAGGCTCTCCATAAACTAGCACCCTCATATCTCTCTGAACTCCTTCTTACTCACACTCCCTCCCGTAGTCTCAGATCTCCTCTGCCAACCAACTTGTCATCCCTTCTGCCCGCCTGACCACTAACACACCTTTTCACAATGGCTTACTTGGTTTGATCTTCTGTACTTTGTTTGTTGTTATATCTGATTTTGCTGTTTTTATCTCATTTTGCTTTGTTGATTTTAATGTTTTGATATGTGGTTTTAAACTGTCTTGTAAGGTGTCCTTGAGAGCCTTGAAAGGCGCCCATAAATAACATTTATTATTATTATTATTATTATTATTATTATTATTATTATTATTAATGGTTAAAGAATGCCAGCAATACAGCTATTGGAACGATTTCAACTCAAAACGTAGGCTTCTTGTTGACTGACCCAGTCAGTGTATGCTTCACATAATGGATTGTTATGGGGGTCACAGCTCACTGACCTTCACTCAATTGAGCATATATGACTCACTCAGGCTTCGACAAGTGGTATTTGGCATTGAGGACTTCAAAGTGTTTGATTTCTCATACTATGTTAACCAATGGCGGACTCAGGCTGTTTGAAGGGCAGGGGCGAAAAGAAAAAAAGGGCACCTACTGCACAACATGGGACCCCATCAGTGCACATGGTCAAGGTTAGACCATTGGAAGGGCAGCCAATAGGGCACATCCTCTAATTTTGCCACTCAAAAGGGCACTTTAGTGCGACATTTTTCAACTGTGGGGGCACCAGGAGGGGCGGTCGCCCCCCCTGCCCCCCCCCTGAGTCCGCCAGTGATGTTAACCGTATTACTGTTCATATCACAGCAGATCCCACTAGCAACACTGACCTAGAGGTCAACCTATGATCCAGTAACAAGGCGATATTATTCAATCATCAATCAGTATTACCGGTACATTATGTTCCGAAGCCATTGATGACAGCACTCCAAATACTTTTTCATCAGTATTACATTATGTTCTGAAGCCATTGATGACAGCACTCCCAAATAATTTTCAGTAACTGTACAGCAAAAGATATTAGTTTTTGGTCCTGACCTCAGTTGCATGATAACAGCCCCTCTTTTAAAATGAGATTTCGTATCAGTAGGCGGCCAAAACGGGGTGAAATATAATATGATTCGAGTAATTGCAGGAGCAGTCTGTGCTCCTCAGCCCTGGGAAACGCCGGAGGTAATGGTTCTTCTTAATGGAGAGACTATCACGTCTTAATGGGCCGTCTGATTCGCAAGAGCCCCCTTCTATAATAGGAACCAACGATGTCATGGTAAAAATGGCATTAAAAAGTTACTTTCTTCAAAAGTAAGAACAATTTTAAATTGGCTAAAGGGATAGGTCAAAAACCCACATCTCCTCTCCTCTTTTTCTGTCATCCAGGGGGAAGTGAAGAATGCTGGGATATGCAAGTCAAGTGATGTCCCCTTATTTCACCCAGAGAGATGCCAGGGGAGCGCTGGGCACAGACGGACCAGATGGGACCTTGGGTCCACCGATGTGATTGGACGACGAGTCTGTGCTTGAGCTCAGCCCAGTGGTACTGAATGGCTCCCGGGGGGACGGGGGGACGGAGGAGGAGGAGGAGGAGAGTCTAGGCTTTGTGTGTCCTCAGGCATGCTCAGCCTTGTCTACAGTACATGCACACACGCGCACACACACACACACACACATACACACACACACGCACGCACACACACAAAAACACAACCCGTCTGTTCACATACAGATGTGTCCGTCTCGCCTCTCAACCACTGGTGTTTAGCGGTTTAATGTCGTCCATATGTCATCCAGGACAATGTTCAGGAATCAATCTCTCATTATCAACAGATTAAGCTTACAGTGTTAAGTATAAGTATGGTCCTTGTAACCTTCAACCGTGCAATATTCTCAGATTGCATAATCGTTATTACAAGGGAAGAGCTTTCGGAAGACACTAATACAACTAAGAAAAATGGTTTACTAAGAAACCGTGAAGCAGACAATTACTATAATCTCGTTTTTTGGTAAATACAAATGATGATAATTTTAAAAGGGTACAGGTTAAGTGGAATGACAAGCTCTGCACTTGGAAAGATTCAGTCAATGGTTTTGTCTTCCCTTGCCGCGTGGAATGTATTTGCTAAATGTCAGCTCAAGCGTTGTTCCTCACCACTGTGGTAGGCTAGCTGTGCTATAGTTAGCAAAGTGAGAAGGCTATTGTACATAGCCTCTGAGCTAGGTAATGGTAATGGTAAATGGACTGCACTTGTATAGCGCCTTTATCCAAAATGCTTTACAACGGCCTCTCATTCACCCATTCACACACACACACATTCACACACCAATGGCGGCAAGCTACCATGCAAGGCGCCGGCCCGCTTACTGGGAGCAATTTGGGGTTCAGTGTCTTGCCCAAGGACACTTCGACATGTGACCAGCCTGGGCTCAAACCGCCGATCTGCCAACCTTGCGATCATTAGACGGCGGCTCTACATCCTGCGCCACAGCCGCCCTAGGTTAGCTGTGCTCTGCTGTAGTTAGCAGAGTGAGGACGTGCAGGATGGGAGAGGCTGGGAGCTACTAAGCCAGGACAATCAGCTGTTATGCACACAAACCTGTCTGCAGTGGCCCATGATGTCATCATACAGATGTGCTGTGGGCCTGGCTTAAGGGCCCTGCAAGCTCATTGGCTAGTGAGACGGAGGGGAGCGCTTAGCTCTCTCAATCCTCTCATCAGAATGTGCCTGCTCAGAATGGCCTTTAGCCCTCATCTGGACACCTGTCACACAGTTGCAGACAGACATTTGATTACCCAGACTGATCTTACTGTACAACAAGAGTATAATAATAATAATAATAATAATAATAATAATCATAATCATAATCATAATCATAATCATAATCATAATAATCATACATATAGCGCTTTTCTAGACACTCAAAGACGCTTTATAAACTGAAAATATCGGGTAGTAATAATAAAAAGAAACAAAAAAGAAACAAAAGAAAGTATAGGGATCTAATTAATTTTTAGATGACTAAATCTAGATCTGTGTCTTTGTAGGACAATCTACTCTGTATATAGGCTACTGCAATTACACCTAGATTTCGGGCGGAGAAGCGGCGAACAAGCAACGCCAGCGTCCTCTCTCAACCGGCATTTTTTGTAAAAAGCTCAAATTTGTATCAAGGTTTTATGAAAGTCCTGGCAGTTGGTAAAAGATGAATGCAGGCTATTGCCATGAACTTACTCTACTGTACATCGAACGACTAGTTTTCGTTTTTACAAGGTACTTATCTTTCTTTTCTTTTTGCATTTTGAGAGTGCTTAAAGAATAGTATGCAGTATTACTGGTGTTGATTTATAGTCATGCATAAAGGCTACATGATACAGGCTACAGTGTACATATAAATTAGCTAGACCAGGGGGTCATGTATACAGAACTGTAGACCTTTCATTTATTCATTTCCATTAATAAGGTAGCTCATGCTCAGAAAAGTGCCCTCCTCATTAAGACCAACACCTGAGTGTGTGAGAGAGAGAGAGAGAGAGAGAGAGAGAGAGAGAGAGAGAGAGAGAGAGAGAGAGAGAGTGTGTGCGTGTGTGTGTGTGCGTGCGTGCGTGTGTGTCACACACTTCTCTGTTTAAACCCCTAACAATACATGCACACAAACAGTGTTGTCTCATCAATCAAAGAGATGACACAAGTTGATTTATTGTTTGAAAGCCCGTGTCTGATCGTTCCTGAGGCCCTAATCTCTGAGGCCTGAGAGGCACTCCGACTGACACGATAGTAGTGTTAATGCCAGTATTAGACTTATGAGGGTTGTTTTTCCGCCACAGAGTGCAGCTAATATGTAATTAAGTAGAGTGTGGCTATGCTTTGAGACGGCTTGTTAAAGACAGATAATAATTTCTCATTAAAATGACTCGTGAAACCACACAAGGCACCCAATTAACCACGATACACACAGTTAAACAAGCTCATATTCTCACGAACATGATCGTAAAGCAGAACATACACAGTTATAAGAGAGAGCCATTGCACTTGATATGACGAAGGTATGATTTGTCATTACTTGCAATTCTGTAACTACAGAGAACATAGCCTATTGAACGTGTAGGCCTATCGGATTCTCTTCTCATGCACGGTGTGCAGCTGAAAGTATCATTATTCTCATCAACACTTTGGGTAGAGCTGGACGATAAAAACCGAAACATTTACCAACACCAGGCCTCATACCTACGTAATTTGGTCAACCGTAATTTTGGCGATTACACAATTATGCTACATCCTGCGGAGCATTTCCAAATTCACAGTGTGTTTGTTAACATTATTTCTGCATCTCGGTTGGCATTGTGACTGAAGCAATTATAATAATATTATAGATCAACCCCCTTCAATACAACACACCAAAACTAAAATCTAACTTTGCAAGCTCATCTGTGAGTAAGTGGTTTTGTTCCAAGCAGAGCAGTAGAATTCCATTGCATTGAGAAGTGCGACTGGTACCGGGTGAAGTCAGATCGTAACGTTAGAATTATAAGGTTCAGTTTTGGTCAAAATTTAGTTTTTTTACATAATCTGATCCATTAGGTGTTTATTAATGCCTGTGTGGTGTTATTTTTTTTAAATGTAGACATGTTTTAGTTAGTAATTAATAAAACACAAAGATTCCATCTCACAAAACATAATGGAATGTAAAAACTTTGACGCTCAATATCTCTGAACTACACTAAACAGAGATAATTCTAAGCTCACGAGATGTGCGCAAAGCCGTGTGTTCATTTGTTAGCTGATATGTTTTGTAAGTATAGTTTGTCTGTCAGTTTGATCAGCACTTGGGGAAACAGTTGCTCCTCCCTAGAGCACAAACGTTGTATCTACATTTGATTTTTCTAAATGTTCAGTCCCCTGTTTGGCCCCTGGCGTTTTTGCATTTTTGGAAGATACCACCACTCATCCGTGATCAGACTTAGCTGAGGTGTTGGCACTGAAGAGTATCACAGAGTGTAAAAAAGCAGCATCCGCACACTCAAATCTGTGCAAAAAAAGGACTGGATCCGTAGTTTTTTTGCACTCCATTTTTCTTTAAAAAGACGACAGGTCTGTTGAAACAAGTTGATCATGCCTCGATTCAATTTATCGTTGCATTTATCGTTATCAAGGTAAATGGGTCAAGTTATTGTGATAAGCTCTATACCTTTCACAAGACAACTAAAACTGGGTTCATTGTCAGTGTCCTTCGATTTGATAACCTACACATGCAATGACCACTGTCACACTCTATTCCTTGTCTGAAACAGAGACTGCAGCCTCCTTATTACTATAGTATGTTATTGAATGCAGGTCGTTTCACTATAGCTCCTACTGTGAAAATGGCTGATCTTGTCAGAGATGAGCAGGATGTGAGCAGGAAGCCCAGTGATGCTATCACTATGGAAAACATGACAATAAGCAGGAGGAAAATACTGATCTACACAACAAAGCATCTCAAACTGCCTGGTGATCAAATGGGGGTCTGCCTGCATTTGTATGCATGAACAAAAGAGAGAGAATAAGATTGGAAAATCTGAGTGGGTTTGACCGTGTGTCATGTGTGTGTGTGTGTGTGTGTGTGTGTGTGTGTGTGTGTGTATATGATGTTTATGAAATTACATTTTGCTGCAAGCTCCTTTCAGCAAACAGCCACTTATACTGCTTATGCAAATGCACCGCAAATGGGGACCAGCAGCCAGGAGAGACCACAACAACACAGACACAGACATATCTGGCTATCGCAAAGCCACTGAACTTCCAAGGCAATTCCGACTCAGCAGGGAGTGGTGAGGGGAGAGAAAAAGACATATGTCAGGAACTGAATGTAAATATCTGTGATTCAAGTTTGCACATTTAAAAAGGCTGTGTTTGATATGCTGGGAGAGAACCAAATCTAATATTCTAGCTAGTACATTATTTACCCATGGCATATGGCTCCGAACACAACCGAGTACCCCAATTATGTAGTTACATTAAATACTCATATGCACACTCCCCCAGAGGGGACGATTGAAATGACAGAAAACAATTATGTGCAAAGCCACTAACATTTATGTAAGATGTAGCACAGAGCCTGGCCTTCTCATGCGATGGGAAGTACACGTTTGAAACCCTAATTGTCACAACGGATGCTGTTTGAGGGGGAGAGATTATTTGCCGAGCTACGAGGAGGAGCATCACTTTCAGTTAAACTGCACTAATCGACGGAATCTCGTATGCGAGACGAGCAAATCATCTAACCAGGGACGTTTATTCGGGTGTGTGAATGTCACGGTTCTCTGACTCTGATGGTTTCTCCCTTCAGTTTGCTTAGTCATCCTCCTTCTGCAGAGGCTGACGCTGGGAGAGGCTAATGCTGGGAGAAGCTAACACTGGGAGAAGCTAATGCTGGGAGAAGCTAACACTGGGAGAAGCTATGCTGGGAGAAGCTAACACTGGGAGAAGCTAATGCTGGGAGAAGCTAACACTGGGAGAAGCTATGGTGGGAGAAGCTAACACTGGGAGAAGCTAACACTAGGAGAAGCTAACACTGGGAGAAGCTAACACTGGGAGAAGCTAATGCTGGGAGAAGCTAACACTGGGAGAAGCTAACACTAGGAGAAGCTAACACTGGGAGAAGCTAACACTGGGAGAAGCTAACACTGGGAGAAGCTAACACTGGGAGTAGCTAACACTAAAGTGGGAGCAGAACACAGAGGCCCTCACGAAGAAGGCCCAGAAGAGGATGTTCTTCCTCCGGCAGCTGAGGAAACTCAGGCTGCCGAGGCCCATGATGGTCCAGTTTTACACGGTCATCATAGAGTCCATCCTCACCCACTCCATCATCACCTGGTTCCCTGCTGCAACGACCAAGGACAAGGCCAAGTTGCAGCGGGTGCTACGTTCAGCAGAGAGGGTGATCGGCTGTCCCTTGCCCTCCCTCAACTCCCTGCATGACACCAGGGCTCTGAGGAGGGCAAGGAAGATCATGGCAGACCCCTTCCACCCCGGCCACGGCCTCCTCACCCTGCTTCCCTCTGGAAGAAGGTTGCGGCTGCCTAAGGCACTGAAGGCCCGCCACAGGCTCAGTTTCTACCCCTCAGCCGCCAGGCTGATAAATGACTCTGGCTTCCCCCTCCCCCCCGCCCCCAAGTCTGCCCAGGACTGAATATGCACTGGACTCACTGTAAAAACTCTGCACTGCACTTTATACCGCACTATCCAATGCACTGTTGTCTGTCCTGTGTTGTTGTTGTTGTGTTGTCCTGTTTTTTGACACGTGGAAAAAAGTATAAACGCACTTACTGTAATGACGAAGCAAATTCCTATATGTGTAATGCATAATGGCAATAAACGTTATCTGAATCTGAATCTGAATCTGAATCTGAACTGGGAGAAGCTAACCAGGGCTGCCAAGTTTCACCAAAAGTTTGGAGTGAGATTTTTTGGCGGTGGAGCGACCCAAAACTGTGCACGTTTTGGCGGCAGCGGCCCCTCTCTCCCACCCAATTATTTGTGCTAGTTTCCTGCAATTTTACATGTTGTTCATAATAAACCAGCACAAGAAATGAAAATAATTAACATTTTATAAAACAAGACAAAAATTCAGACAATATATCATATTTATGAAATCTTAATAAAAATAGGCCTACAGTAGCCTACAGACTCTAAAAGAACATTGGGCCGCATCAACAGGACTCAGCCCCTTGGTCAGCAGCAGAAAGACCCTTGGTCATCATCTTATATACAGTGCATTGCTCATAGATGGCTATCATGTTATACAGTACATACCAGGGTTTTTCCTGGGTCAGAATTTAATTTAATTTTAAATGTTGCCATTTAGCAGACGCCTTTATCCAAAGCGACTTACAATTACGAATTACAGGGACATTCCCCCTGGAGTAACTGAGGGCTAAGTGCCTTACTCAAGGGCACACTAGTAGTGGTGTGGATTCAGGCGGGATTTGAACTCACAACCTTCCGATCACAAGTCCAACTCACTATCCACTAGACCACCACTACCCCTATTTTGAATGAGAAGCTAACACTAGGAGAAGCTAACACTAGGAGAAGCTAACACTAGGAGAAGCTAACACTGGGAGAAGCTAACACTAGGAGAAGCTAACACTGGGAGAAGCTAACACTAGGAGAAGCTAACACTGGGAGAAGCTAACACTGGGAGAAGCTAACACTGGGAGAAGCTAACACTGGGAGAAGCTAACACTGGGAGAAGCTATCACTGGGAGAAGCTAACTTGCTACAGGGTGGCTATCAAATGACATCAATAAAATACCATATCAATTAGTATAACAACAGTAAATGTGACTTTATTCATATGAATACATATAGTTATTTATAACTGGATCGGAGAGCACAAGACCAGAGAGGATGGAAGGGTTTCATCAATGGCCTATGTTCCCTAGGGAATTTAAAGGCCTACGTAAGTAAGTACTAAGTCTGGTAGGGCAGTTTTTCCACAGAGGGCAATAGTTTCAGGAATGCAGCATCAAACCATGTCAAACATCATCACCAAGTCCAAGCAGTCGATTCTATTTCCAGGAAAAGTTTTTCCCTTGAATTATTCCGTGTTGATATACATATGTGATTGCATACCACCTCCATATCAAAAATCACTGTAAGTCCAATGCAATCTAAATTCCCCTCACCCACCTATCAATAACCTATAGCGTATGCAAATGGCATCTAACGGGGCACAGCGCTGTGTTGGCAATTAAATGTCATGATAGGATGCTCCTGCCTTACGGTGCGGGAGGAAAACCTCTATAGCTTTGGTTTCACGAGGATACATGTTTGATATGCAGCAGATGATAAATTGCTCTGGGGCTGCAGGAGAGGGACACGCACGCACGCACGGACGCACACGCACGCACGGAGGCACACACGCACGCACAGACGCACGCACGCACACACGCACACACGCACACACACACACGGACGCACACACACGCTCATGCGCATACGCACACGTGCGCATTAGTATTAGCATTCCCGCTGTCACTGTGCATAGCACACAATGTCGAGTCCACACAGCCTTAACAAGCTGACTGGAGACACGAACCAACCGGGGGTTGGGTTGTCATGTTGCAACACGGTTACTCTAACCCACAACCCTCCCCAATGACCAGCACTGTCAGTTAAACTAGCGGTGAAGTCTGCACACACTCAAGAGACAGATTACAGAGAGAGAAAAGGGATCCAGAAGAGTCTAGAACAACCTCCCTCAGTGGCACATTGGGAAGAAGGACATTTTCTAAAGTCGGCACATTATATTCCCTGCTGGAGGAAGGAAAGGATTTGCCAAGTTTTTCTTGGTAATTCACAAACAAAGTTCTGTTGTTTGAGTAACTTCCTGTGTCAAAGGAACCAGCCTTCGGAACGCGCCGGTCTCTGTTGAGAGTGTCAGCAACTAATTGGCTCATTGGCCCATTACACTCATTACACCACATGATGAATCGTCTACTGGCTGTGATCAATGACAAGAAGACGAACAACAACAACAACAACCTTCCATTCTTTCATGTTCCTTGTTGTTAGTTGTTGTTTTTTGGGCCCAAATTATTACTAATTAGCCCAGATGCTACATTTCACAGCCATTAGGCTACTGTAGCTCGTCACAGCCCTTTTAAAAAAGAAAGAAACCCAATTCTGGGAGAATTTCGCTGAGGACACAGAGACAGACACCCCAGACAATGACTCACTTGGCGGCCCACCAAAACAAACACCTCTTGTTTCTTATCTTGGAGGCAGGTTTGAGTCTGGGTTCTTCTGCCCAGAAATTGGACAGAGTGCTGTGGTGTTATAAACGTCAAAGCCAACCGCCAACACATTTTTAACCGCCATTATAAAAAACAACTCCAAAAGCAGGAGAGGAGTCGCATTGGGGCGGATTGTCTAAGTCAACAGGCTGTGTTTGTGAGCCTCAGAGCAGGCGGAAGGGGGGCGGGGGACGGGGGGCGGGGGACGGGGGACGGGGGACGGGGGACCTCATCGTGGGGGGGGGGGGCTGATGGGATGTGACACGGGGGACCAAATCGTGCGGCAGGGGGGAGGGGGTGGCGGTGTATCTTTCAAGGGTAAAGCTTCCGTGACAAGACTGTGGCAGCCATTTAAATAGCCCTGCCTGCAGACGGAACATCTGTAGCTGCTGTTGTCTCCTATCACAGGAGACGGCTGGATTCACATAGATATTAGAGAGATACTTGGGGATCGTCAAAAGGAAAAATGATCACAGTGTAGTGACATGAGGTGGTGAGTATTGGTTAGAAGGCCACAATTTGTTTTCTATCATCATCATGGGGCTCCAAAATCACCACCGTTATCGCCGGCTCAATATCAATGCAGTACGCACTAAACAGACTGTGATGATAAACTGTATCACATACTATACGATGAAGGAGGGGTGTTCGTAAGAATGAAAGCAGCGTATATCTAAGAGGACGTTACACTATACCTCTCTCTCTCTCTCTCTCTCTCTCTCTCTCTCTCTCGGGAAGTTACCGGCGGGAGAGATTAGACTGGCTATCAAAAGACCCAGGGAGCGAGGGGGCCGAGCTAGTGTACAGCACACTCAGTGGGAGGATAGCCGAGGATGTACAGAGAGGGGAAGAATACACACACACACACACACACACACACACACTCCCTCCCTCTTTATCTCTCTCTCTCTCTCTCTCTCTCTCTCTCTCTCTCTCTCTCTCTCTGACAGATATCTTTCATGTGTAAGTCCTTTGAGGTTCAACCCAATGCTGACAAGAAAGAAAGCGCAGTTGTTTAAAGCATCGACTGTCTCTCATGTGGTGTTTTTGAAGCACCTGATTCATCGTATATCATTCGGCATGTGTTGTCGTTTTGATTAAGGGTGAACGACGCAGTCAAACACATCATATTCTCCTCTGAGAGGACGAAGACGACACGGGAGAACGTACACTTTTAGGCGTTGCTCATTGGGAAATTCACAAATACCTAAAGGAGTGTACTCGCTTTGGCAACATACTGTCGAGAACAAAGTTAGCCGTCACATTCTGCCTGGGGGCTCATTTGGAAAAGGAGACATTTTGACAAGCTGGTGTCATATGTAAACAGGGGTGTATGGTTCTACGCTGTAGCTGAGATGAAGACAGACTTTCTGACAGTGGAACACCCCAGAGAGAGGGGCTGAGAGATAGGAGGCGTAGGATCACGTACAGGAAGATGGAGCTCAGTGCTTGTTTGGGGGTAGGGTTAGGTGGGGGTTTGGGGGAGTTCCCTCTAGGTTACTGAGCTCCCCTCACCCACTACCTGATCCCTGACAGGAGGAGTGTGGGAGAAAGCCCCCCCTCTCTCATCTCCCCCCTTTCACCTTCCCACCTCAGCAACACACTGGGGGGCCGGTAGGGAACCCACACACACACACACACACACACGCACACAGACACACACACTCTCTCTGGGTGCATGAGTATCACAGGAGGATTCAAGGATGAACTTCCACAGTGTATCAAGGATATGTTCACATATGACGTGGATGGATGTGAGCTTGGTTCCCAGAGCAAGGCTGATGAGTTGGGGTGAGGCGGGTGTGGGTGTGGGGTGTGTTTAGAATCCCCCTTCTCGCCCTGTACTCTGCGGACCTGCCTAGCAATGTCGTCCAGATGGTCCAACAACAATATTGCGTGTCAGGATAGCAGCAACCGAAGAAAGATTCAATCCAAGATTATGACAACCGTATTCTATCAAAAGGGCTACACTAACACATGATCGTGTTTAGGAGTGGGATGAAGTTCATCTCCCACACTGCAACAGACAAAGGGTCTTTTGTGGGCCGGCCGGGCCACGCCTGAGGTGCTTTCATAAGGTTTTGACACCCAGCGCCGCGGACGCCATGGCGACAGTTGTTGGTCCGCCCCCACAGAAAGAAAATAACGCTGACCGCCTTCTCACTAGAACAAGAAAATCGAAAAAATACATTTACAAGGAGCCAACAATTGGAGGTTACAGCAGGGATGAAAATCACAACAGACTAATGGAAACAGTCTGGAGGAGTAAAAGCTAGAGGCGTTCGAGGAAGGCAGGGTTCCCACACCTTCTGAAACATCAAATTCAAGCACCTTTCAAGGACTGTCAAGACTCAATTCCCTCAAATTCAAGGACCCAACACGGCATAGTTTGAGACAGAACTAGTTGACGAGCTCAGTAAAACATTTTTGAATATATATTTCTTTGGAGAGAGAGAGAGTGAGAGGAGAATTCAAGCACTTTCAATGACCCATGTCTATTTTCAACAACTTGTAAGACCTTGATTTCTTTTTCTCAAATTCACAAACTTTCAAGGATTTCAAGGACCCGTGGGAACCCTGGGAAGGATTTCAATCATAGCCAGAGTGGACTAACACTGCATTTCAAAACATCGTCGGGCCTCGCCGGTGTTCCGCCGCATGTACCCCAGTCAGCACTTTCACCATAACACACTGATGTAGACATATGATGTGTCAATCAATGTCTTCAGGGAGCTCAATCATATTCATATGTGAGTGGTTGTGTTCACTTCGGCAGCGTTCACTCCACTCTGGGCTGAGGGAGTAGCCTTGTAAGGGTTTTTAGCATACCACTCAAGGCTGTCCCGGCAGTGAAAGGTGGGTTATCACAAAACTAGTGAAGTAAGTTCACTTGGTGCAGCTCAAATCTAGAGAAAGGCACTGTGGGTGCCAATCTATAAACAAAACGTAATCAAATGGAGTGTGCATTCAACAAAATAGATGCTAAAAATGGACCTATCGCTAAGCCACGCCCCCTTTGAAAACTCGGACAAACGCTTCACTGACAGTGACTGACTGACCGACCGTGACTGAATGACATTCAATGACTTACAAGGGCGGGAGTTTTCTGATTTCTGATTTACCACAGCAAGTAATAGACATGTTTTTATAAAGATGAATAATAAGAAGAATATTTTGGCTAGAAGCTTTTCACCATCACATATTAGCGAGTTGTTTGTCTGAGTTTTCTGCCTTTTGCTGTGATATGATTGGACAATTTCTAATTTGGGGCGTGGCTTAGCGATAGGTCCATAGGCCTTTTTGTTGTGTTCTGTAGGCCCTGTGATGCACACACCGCCACGGTGAAGTTCTAGAACAAGGCTAGTCAGGAGTCAGTTCTTTGATGTTCTACTTTGATGATGTGAAGACAGTCGAATTAGTCACTCACACACACACATACACACCTAATGGCTGACTCACACAGTTAAACGCTAAACACTTCTGCTTGATGAAGAGAACGCCTACATTTGGTTGTTGCTGGTCTTTTGACTGTTTCATCAGGCCCACTTGAATGTCAGGCTATTTGAGGCATCCCTCCTCGCCAGAACAGACAGAACAGTATTGCTTAGTAACAAGGAAGGGGAAGGAACATAGAAGCAGGGAGTCAACCGTCGAGAAAAGGCTATGCTGTTGATACCGTGCAGCTGGATACTACTGTGCAGTGTGCACTGGGCTATAAAGGGACTCAAAAAAAGCTAACAACGTAGCGTACCGTGGTTTTACCGCTACGGTAACGGCTTACCGTCGTAATCCTCTAAGGATGGGAAGAAAAAGCTTGACTGAGGATTGCCTGAGGATTGACTGAGGATTGCCCCCGTTAACCGTGTACGTCAGAGGCGTATGTATATACACTTGACTGCAAACCTAAAGGCCAGCTTGTACAGTCGGCTTGAGTGGTGTGTTGAGGACAGCCAGAGTGGCGGGCAGCTGAGTCCATTAGGGGTGGGCATCGACGATCGATAATTGATCGATAAGGATCTTGGTCGATCACAAAATAAAACATTTGGTCGATCACAAAATGTGATCGACCAAATGTTTTATTTTGTGACCGACCAAGATCCTTATCGATCAATTATCGATCGTCGATGCCCACCCCTAGAGTCCATCTCTGGGGATCGGAGGCAGGCAGGCAGGCGGGCGGCACTCAGCCGCCTCGGACCAAACACCTCTGGAACACGGCGTTACTTAGTTTTTTTCATGTAACGACCGATTAACCGACTTAAAACAACGGCCAAACCTCCTACTCGCCAACTAGCCCACTTCCTTACAGAAACCCCCTCCCCCCCCCACGCCCACAGTTAAACATCCCCAGGGGGGTTGTTTGTTGATGGGCATCAGGGACGAGCTAATGGATGTAGAGGAGTCGTTTTAGTGGGCAAACGAGCAGCAACCCCCCCCCCCATCTCCCAACCCCCCCGCCACCCCCTCACCTCCGTCCATGTCAGTGTTCAGAGCTGCGTCAGGAGGACTGACGGGCACGTAATGGAGGGATGCAGGGCAGAATGAATACCAACGTGAGGGGGGAGGGAGGGGGGGGGGGGGTGCAGCCCAGCCATGAACACGTCTCGACAGAACGTGGACGGAAAACCTATTAGTCTGTGGTGTAAGCGTGGCGACAGGTCCTGTATGTCCTCTGATGATCGTTCATTTCAACCGGGAGGGAGGGATTTACAACACATGTTTTGCGGGAAGTAGCTGAGCTGCTTGTACTGTGCTAAGCAAAAAACACATTCCTCTAAGGTGATTCTTAATAACGAACGGATGAGGTAATCGCATTTCCCACCAAATGTTCATTAAGAAGGAGTCCAGCTATTCCAGAAAGGAGAGAGAGAGAGAGAGAGAGAGAGAGAGAGAGAGAGAGAGAGAGAGAGAGAGAGAGAGAGAGAGAGGGAGAGAGAGAGAGAGAGAATGTAACCTAGAGGTGGTGGATCATTCCTTTAGGAGACGCTGTGCAGAGGAGGATGTTGTGAGGTGAAGCCTCGCACGGCAGAAATGAAGAAGTGGAAATGGACGTGATCAATCTTCCCTGGGTGTACCAACACATCATTCTTTTCATCCTGGGTGTTAAGCTGTGTGTCTGAGTGTCTGTGTGCGTGTGTGTGCGTGTGTGTGCGTGCGTGTGTGCGTGCGTACAGTATGTGTGCGTATGCATCTGTGTGCATGTGCATGTGCATGTGCATACGCCTACCTGTGTGTGTGTGTGTGCGTGTGTGTGTGCGTGGGTGCAGTACGTGTGCGTATGCGTCTGTGTGCATGTGTGTACTCCTACCTGTGTGTGTGTGTGTGTGCGTGTGTGTGTGTGTGTGCATGCTTGCGTGCGTACAGTATGTGTGTGTATGTGTCTGTGTGCATGTGCGTACGCCTACCTGTGTGTGTGGGTGTGCGTGCCTGTGAGTGTGTGTGTGGGCTTCTCCCCCTGTGCCCCCCCCCCCCTGCCGATTGTTTTTTTCCGACTTTATTTGCAAGTTCAAGCTCATCAGTCTTCTCTGGGTTGCCGAGGACTGCAGGGAAGAACACTCTCATAAGTATCTCATTACCACCCCTCCTAACACCCTCCTAACACCATGATGAATGCTGCTGCTGCTGCTGCTCGCAGATGAAACAGAACAGGACCCTGCAATTTGGGACACAAATATCATTTCTGCAGATTTTCTATCTCTTTCTTCTCCCCTCCCCTCACCATCCCCGAAAACTCATTAAGAAATCAAATAAGGTTGCAGAGGAAAGCAGAGATATGGGATCTGGAGGGAGAGGGCAGTGATCCGCCCCCCAAAACAGGCGCAGAACGAGAGATACTCTGGTTTCAGTCTCTGGGATGTTTTGATGATGAAACGCGCACTGGAGAATTACATAAGACAACATAACTGCGCGTAACAAAAAGTAAACTAACCTAAGGCCTATTCCACAGCATGGGAGACAGACCGCCCTGCCACTCTGTATCTGTGGCAGTGGCAGGCTGGTGAAGGTAGACATCGGAAAAAGACGAGGGCTCGTTGTAAACGCGCGGAACGGAATGAGGAACGGTATCAAACACGCGTGTCGTTCCGTGCATTACAATGAGCCCTTCCTCCGACTTCTCTCTCTCTCCACCAACCTCCACTGATCTATGAATTTTGCGTATATTCCCCCACCCCCCTCCCCCTCCCCCCCATCCCCCTCCCCCCCATCCCTAAAACTCATTAAAAGAACGGGAGTAGCGTCTCCCCACTTCCCGAAAGGGCAACCAATCACAGCACGGAGGTGATGGATGGAAATGAAAGGCGTCCCCGCTCAGTTTTACGGAGAGCAAACAGTGTCCCCTCCCCCCCAGACAGCCCATCCGTTCCGGGCCCATGTGGACCGTGGACGCCCGGCGACGCCCGCCACACTAAGTTGTCTGAGCTGTCACCGGGAGACGACAGAGACCTCCACTTGATCACACTCTTTAATTGGCCGTCTGACAGCACACACGCACACACACGCACACACACACACACACACACACACGCACACACATACACACACACACACACACACACACACACACATACATACACATGCACTCACAGACACACACGCACATACATGCGCACATGCACCACATGCACAAGCACACACACACACACACACACACACACACACACACACACACACACACACACACATACATACACGTCAGTGGAGGCTCCTCCATAGAGGTGGAGGAGGCCTGGCCTCCCCAATAATTTGAGAGAAGAGAGAGAGATTTAAAAAAGCAATAATTATATTTTTTATCAGACACACAACATACAATTCAGAACAATACTTCATCCATTTCTAATATTTATCCTGCAGAACAGCACTCATACACGCGTGTGGCGGAAAAAGGTACTACACGGAGGCCAGGCCTCCTGTCGGAAAGTGGTTTCTCATAGAAGTCAATGTAATGCAATTTTTTTCATGGCAATATGTGATTGGCCAAATCACTGAAAATGGGTGGGCACAGGAGGCCTGGCCTCCGTGTAGTACCTTTTTCCGCCACACGCGTATGAGTGCTGTTCTGCAGGATAAATATTAGAAATGGATGAAGTATTGTTCTGAATTGTATGTTGTGTGTCTGATTGACATAGTGTTTGAGTGCTTTTGACATGTCATTGATTGTATGTAGTATGTTGTGGTGAATGTTGTGAGCCTGAGCAGAACAGACAATAGCTGCTGCAGGCGGACCAGAGATTCATGCCAATTGTTTTGTTTATTTGATGACCCATTGTGCAGGCAATAAAAGCTGCTTCATCCACCATCCTGAGAGTGTCCCAATCCCTTCAGTACCGCCAAACACAAATTAATAATGTTTAACAAAGACAGATAAGAAGAACAGGGAACATTCCATCGCGAGTGAAGCGAGCAAGCGGAAAACAAATTGGCCTCCTCAATTCTGGAAGTCACCAGCCTCCACTGATACACATACACGTGCACTCACAGACACACACGCACATGCATGCGCACATGCACCAGATGCACAAGCACATGCACACACACACACACACACACAAAGGCACATGCACACACACGCGCACACACACCCACCCAACCAACCATTTTTCGGAATGAAACCTAACTAGACTCTGACACGTTTTTTTTCTTCCCCCCCAACAGATTGAGAGGAAAGCTGGGTAAACGACAACCGTTTCAGTGACCGCCACAGCGACGATGTCTACCACAGACAGCACACGGCACACGTACAATGAAACTCACACACACGCCTGTACGACGCCGTACAGCCGTAGAACGAAAGGCGGCAATTACCGTGCGGGGCCGTAAATACAGTTGGTGGTTCCTCAGAGGAGATTAATGAAGCTGAACCAAAAATCATCTGTTTCCATCTTGTTGACGCCGGCTGGCTCTTTTAACCTGATAAAGACCATTATGGAGTCTGAAGCACTCCTGCTTGACGGTAATGGGGGGTGATTTATGGCTCTGATTCGCCCTCCGCTAGAGAGCCAATTCATAACGGAGCCTGAGTTGAGGGGTGGTGGGGGGCGATGAAGAGGAATGGAGGGGGGGGGGGGGGGGGGGTGATCATAGCTTCCTGTTCAGATAGATGGTCTCCGCGCTTGACGGATATTAATAAATGTCTGAAGCCAGGGACGGTGGCTCATTAAGAATATACATCTAGGCTACTGTCAAAGACAGGGGTGGGCAATTAATTTTCACAATGGGCCACATGAGAAACCGGGACTATTGTGGAGGGCCGGACCAGTAGGCTGAACCAGTAGACAAACTTATAACATCATGTACAGAAGATGTGTATGATATTACAATCACAGTCACCCTCATTAAACTGTTTAATCATATCCGATTCCCTTTGCAAGCCATTAAGTCAATAACATTATTATCAAACGTACATTCTGTTAAATGTAATTACGTCACACACATGCAGAGACTGAAGGACAACTTGTGTTTTTGTTTTAATAAGCCAGACAGCCAGTCTGCTACCTCACCATCTCCATTGTAAAGCTCTGGGACCTGGACTACACTGATTATGAATGTGATAAATGGATTTGATCAATCCACGTAAATGTAATTGTCTGAACATCCTCAATTTCCCTCTGTACACACCCAGTATTCATTACACTCAAAATCCCCCAAATACTTATACATACAATAATAACTAGCTAATAATGAAAATACAGTATGTTGAGAGCATCTGATTTATAACAATGTGAACACCCTGAGAAGTCAAACAGTCTCATGTATATAGAGATATGTTATTATGAGGCTGGAGAGGCTGGGCTGTATCTGACATTGCTGCTGCATATTCACCATCTAGCAGACACACTGAGAGCACAAACTATATGATAACAAACCATAACCGGATCAGAAATTACTCTGTGTGAGGAAATATACCATAATCTTTCCTAATGAGTGACAACAGATAAAGATGAATCTAAATGCTTATTTTACTGCTTGGTCAGTCAGAGTGATTGACAGGAGAGATGGTCAGAGGGGCAGAGTTTTCACCACCCTTATTCAGGCTAGGGCTGAATAATGGATAGAGTTTCTCAGTGAAGGTGCAGCCAGTGAAAGAGTAGATCAGAGACCTGGCCTCCACATCATAAAAGGAGACCTGGCCCTCCTCATAATCCACAAACACCCCCACCTTCTGGGGCTTCTCTCTCAGGGACAGGCGGACAGCAGGGCGAGCATTAGCCCAGTACTCATTTCCATTCCTCAACCAGACAGTCCAGTATCCTGTCTTAGGGCTCAGTGTGATCTGCCCCTTCCTGTTGATGGACTCTCTGGCCACTCCTACATCCCAGCCAGTCTTCTCCTTCACCTCCACTTCATAGTAAAACCTCCCTGAGGAGAATCCCTCCTTTCCTAAAACACAGAGACTAATAGAAAACCTCTCTACGTTACCAGGGACATTATTTATTGTGTCTCCATCTCTAACTTGTTTCCCATCCTCAGACAGAATGAGATAGGGATTTGCTGTATCAGGGTCCAGATTCACGTCCGCTGCATACTGCTGAATCATCTTCAGCTCAGCATCACACAACCTCTTCACTTCGCTCGTAAGTGTCTCCTCCAGCTGAGACACAGCTCTCCTCACAGTCCCCACAGAGAGATCACTGTGAACCCTGACCTCAGACCAGTCCTTGGTGTGTGGAGGGGTGGACAGGGAAGGGGAGCTCTGGAGGAGGTGGAGGTGGTCCTCAGTGTGTGAGAGCTGCTCCAGCTCAGTGCTTCTCCTCTGTAGCTCAGTGATTTCCTGCTCCAGCTCTTTAATCAGCCCTTCAGCCCGCCTCTCTGCTGCTTTCTGCTTCTCCTCGATCACGTCAAGGAGCTCAGCCTGGCTTCTCTTCATGGAGTCCACCAGAGCAGTGAAGACCTGTATGCTGTCTGCTTTCTCTCTCTGTGCATCTTTCTTACTAAGACCTACTGAGTGTTTGATCTCTGAAACCTTCTGCAGTCGCTCCTGGATCATCTGCTGAACATCTGCCTCTGTCTTCCCCAGCTGAGCCTTCCTCTCTCCATACTCCTCCTCAATGGGGACGGTGTCATGAGTCTTGTGGTCTGTTTTCATGCACAGAAAACACACACACATTTCATCACTCCTACAGAACAGCTCCAGGAGTCTGTCGTGCTTCTTACACATCCTGTCTTCCAGGTTCTCCACAGGGTCGATCAGCTTGTGTCTCTTTAAGCCTGCGACTCTCTGATGAGGCTCCAGGTGAGTCTCACAGTAAGAGGTCTGACACACCAGGCAGGACTTCAGAGCCTTGAGCTTCGTCCCAGTGCAGATGTCACAGGACACTTGTCCAGGTTCGGCAGGGGACTCATCTTCAGCCCTGCCTCTCATTGTCTTGAATTTCCCTACGACCTCCCTAAACGTTGTGTTGACGCGAAGCTCAGGTCTTCTATAGAACGTTTCCTTACACAACGGACACAGACACAATTCACTGGTGTCCCAGTATCCTCTGATACAGGCCATGCAGAAGTTGTGTCCACATGGAGTAGAGACAGGGTCAGTGAACACATCCAGACAGATGGAACACAGGAACTGCTCCTCACACAGGAGACTGCTGGAGGAAGCCATATCTAGAGAGACCAGAGCACCATAAAGTATTTCCTGGAATCAATCAGATCTCGATAGTTTCAGCTATGGAGCTGTCAAGACTGTCTTATGAGATTATACAGCGACCAATCATGATAACATTATTCTACATCACATAGGAAATAGTCCTTCAACCAAATCAATACGTTTTACATGCTGAACTGTCTATAAACCAAACTGGTAGAGACTACACAATAGTTTATCTTGACTTGTCATTTTAAGTCTCTCAACTCACCTGTCTGTGATTCTGTGAGAGTGTGGACGCTGTCTCTGTCCTTTATACTGTATGTGTGATAGATGTCTCTGTCCTTTATACTGTATGTGTGATAGATGTCTCTGTCCTTTATACTGTATGTGTGATAGATGCCTGTTTGAGGATGATATATCAAGTTTGAGAGAGTCTGCTCTCATCCACGATACACTTTATGTCTCTACACGCAAACTGACGTTGAGATGCTCCTCCCCTCCCAGTACAGCTCTCCTCCTTGGAACAGAGTTAACCCTTTACAGGCTGGTCTGTTTCTAACATGTTGTTTTACAGACACGCTCTTCTTACCTGTCATTTCCAATCATCATATTGTTTCCAGTCAGTATAAACTGTAATCAGAATAATATTTGTGATCAGGGGCCTCATTTTAATAAAACATTTTATAAGTACTTTGAATCAAATTTTGATCTTACCCATGTCGTACGTAGAAAACCACGTCAACGTAGTGATTTATACAATTTCAACTTGAGTCAATTTGACTGTGGAAACGATCGTAGCTCTACGTTGGGTATTGACCTTGCGTACGCACATTACCTACTGGTTATGCAGAGTTATTACAGGCATGTGAGCCGCACTGCCTATACTGTAATTCATGCAAAGTGAACGTGACTCGTAATAAAATTAACGATGTTGTTATCAGCTGAGAAAACGAGTTTAATTCAAGATTTAAAGGGAACTGATGTTTATGATTGTATTTCAGTCTTCCTTTATATTCCTCCGGAGCTGTCAAGGCAACGCCATCTCCCCTTCAACATGCCTAATGTGCTAAATTATACTGGATTTTTCTCCGGAGAACGCAAGGTCAATATACCCGACATAGAGCTACGATCGTTTCCACGGTCAAATTGACTCAAGTTGAAATTGTATAAATCACTACGTTGACGTGGTTTTCTACGTATGACGCGGGTAAGATCAACATTTGATCCAAAGTACTTTCTATAAATGAGACCCCAGGTCTTGTTAAAAACCCTACACTCTGCATCAATCTTTCTCTGTTTAACGTGAGCTGACATTGTTCTCCTCAGCATCTCTCCAACTGCACATTACGGTGAAGATGTGTAACATAGTCACGCACGCACATACGTCAATTGAAAATAAAAATTGTCGCCTTCAAAATAAAAGCAATGCAATTGTACTGGACGCATTGCCTACACTCATTTACATGTTATTTCATGTTTTCTTTTTTTTACCTCACGCAGGGCCGGCCAGGGACAGCCATAGGGCCGCATGCGGCCCAGGGGCCGTACAATGCCCAGGTCTGGTCAAAGAGCACAGGCGGACTGGTGGAGGTAGGAATCGTGTGTGTGTGTGTTTGATACCATTCGTGAGCTTAGAATGATAAGGTTCTATCTCCATTCAGGGTAGTTCAGAGATATTGAGTGTCAAAGTTTTTACATTCCATTATGTTTTGTGAGATGGAACCTTTGTGTTTTATGAATTACTAACTCAAGAATGTCAACATTTAAAAATAACACCACACAGGCATTAATAAACACCTAATGGATCAGATTATGTAAAAAACTAAATTTTTACAAAAATTGAGATAGAACCGTATAATTCTAAGGTCACATACTGTCAAAGAGCACAGGCGGACTGGTGGAGGTAGAAATCAGAGTGTGTGTTTGATACCATTGCTTATTCCATTCAACTTCAAGGAGCCCCATCCTTTTTACCCTGGTAAAGATCTAGAAGCCTCCCATAACCTGACTCAACAGTTAAGTAACATCGGGAGCTAGCTAAATGCCATTAGCTAGCATAATGTGGGGCTGAGACTACAGAGCACAGTCACTGAACATTTATTTCTAAGCAAATGCTGCCCTCTGTTGGTCAGTTGCGGCCATTACTTTCATGTCATCTGAGGTTCGAGTAATGCTGCATTTAAATCCTCCCTTAGAAAACAACATTTCTGACTGGGTAACCTTTGTAGCTCTGAGATAACAAAGTTTCCCCACTCTCCACTATCTCAGAATTAGCCAATAGGGAGCTCTACGCAAAACCCTACGCTAAATCATTGTGGGGAAACTCTGAGGCTCAGAGGAGCACATGAATGCACCATTAACCCTGAGCACATGAATGCACCGTTAACCCTGTCATCACAGGCTGATGCTGCACTACTACATCTAGTAACATCTGTGCTCAATTATTTCACTGCAAAATCAGAGAGGAGAGATATTGACAATAACACAACAGGTGGTAATGCTTACCTTTAGACTCATATTCATACATATTCCTCACTGTTCTTTTAGCACTTAATCAGCTGTGAGTAAAAGGGTTATAGCACTCAATCAAATTGCAGGACCCTCCTTTCATGACTTTTCCTAGATAGGCCTATGTGCGTTCTACCACCCAGTATCCTTACATTTTCAATATCACTTCAGTATAAGCTAGTATAAAGCTATTTAGCAGTTTTTCTGTGTAGGAAGCAGGCTAATTTACAAGTGGCCAACTAGTGGTCGTTGTGTGTAAATAGCAGGTTAGCATTTTAAAGACCCCTGAGGCGGGGTCTTTTAGTAGGTAAAAAGGCTGTTCACGGCTGTTCTAGTGTTAGGCATATATTTGCTCATTGAGGCTTATTTCATTTCACACTACATGGCCAAAAGTATGTGGACACCTGGACAACGCACCCATCTATGTGCTTATTAAACATCTCACTCCAGAACCTTGGGCATTAATGTGGAGTTGGTCCCCCCCTTTGCTGCTATAACAGCCTCCACTCTTCTGGGAAGGCTTTCCATTAGATTTTGGAACAACAGCAGAGATTTGCTTCTATTCAGCCACAAGAGCATGACTGAGGTTGGGGGCACTGATGGTGGGGGGGCAAGAAGGTTTGGCTTGCAGTCGGTGTTTCAATTCATCCAACCCCATCCATCGTGTTGGATGGGGTTGAGGTCAGGGCTCTGTGTGTAGGCCAGTCAAGCTCTTCCACACCAAACTCGGCAAACCATGTCATTATGGACCTCGCTAGGTGGATGGGGGCACTGTCATGCTGAAACAGAACAAGGGCCTTCCCCAAACTGTTACCACAAAGTGGGAAGCATACCATTTTCTCTAGAATCGCATCGTATGCTGTGGCATTAAGATTTCCCTTCACTGGAAGTAAAAGGCCTAGCCAAAACCATGAAAAACAGCCCCAGACCATAATTGTGTCCACATACTTTTGGCTCTGTAGCCATAACCCGATTTCCTTACACTATCATATCCAGGTGTATTACCTCATCTGACCACTAGATGGTGGACTCACATAACCATATAAACCTTCGCCATGAATTCATGTGTGGACACGACTACAGTAAGAGAGACATCCTCTGAATACAAGTCAAGTGCTGAGAAGACGATGTTAAGATTTTCCTGTACAAAGCTTTATTGGTCAAAATACACGCCTCTGGAACTCTCTCCCTCAACCACTCAGAGACTCACCCTCACTCTCCACTTTTAAGACCCACCTCAAGGCCTACCTGTTCTCCCATGCATACAACCGTCCCTACCCCTAACCATCTCCCCTAACCCTGCCACCCCCCTCCCCCCCTGGACATGCATACAACCTCCCAAATACCATCACCCCCTCCCCCCTGGCTCGCAACCTCGGCTTCATTCTGGACCCCACCCTCTCATTCGATCCCCACGTCAGTTCCATTGTCAAGACATCCTACTTCCACCTCCGTAACATTGCAAAAATCAGACACTGCCTCTCCCCCCCCGCTGCTGAATCCCTCATC
>NC_137678.1:46176324-46186091 GCF_963989245.1 Nansenia antarctica
CATGGAGAAGTTACCCTGTCAACTACAGACACTGAGGTGGAAGAGTGACCGGTCTATGGACGTCGGTACGGTCCAATACCCAGTGTCAGACAAGGAGGAAGTCTAGTCAACAAGGCTAGTACAGGCCTCACAGCTACACTCAGGTTAATAAAGGTAGCAGATGAATATGTGTACTATGTGTCTGTGTGACATGGCTACATCAATGAGCACAGATGAATGCTGCAGTCAGTAGTACAGTAACTATCTATTTCATAGACACATGATGGATGATGATGGAGAGTGATAGTGGTCAACACATCACAGCAGGTCAACACATTCAATGATGTATCACAACCAGACCATGTCAGAAACACAACCAGACCATGTCAGAAACACAACCAGACCATGTCAGAAACACAACCAGACCATGTCAGAAACACAACCAGACCATGTCTGTATCACAACCAGACCATGTCAGAAACACAACCAGACCATGTCAGAAACACAACCAGACCATGTCAGAAACACAACCAGACCATGTCTGTATCACAACCAGACCATGTCAGAAACACAACCAGACCATGTCAGAAACACAACCAGACCATGTCAGAAACACAACCAGACCATGTCAGAAACACAACCAGACCATGTCTGTAACACAACCAGACCATGTCAGAAACACAACCAGACCATGTCTGTAACACAACCAGACCATGTCAGAAACACAACCAGACCATGTCAGAAACACAACCAGACCATGTCAGAAACACAACCAGACCATGTCAGAAACACAACCAGACCATGACTGTAACACAACCAGACCATGTCTGTAACACAACCAGACCATGTCAGAAACACAACCAGACCATGACTGTAACACAACCAGACCATGTCAGAAACACAACCAGACCATGTCAGAAACACAACCATTCCATGTCTGTAACACAACCAGACCATGACTGTAACACAACCAAACCATGACTGTAACACAACCAGACCATGACTGTAACACAACCAGACCATGTCAGAAACACAACCAGACCATGTCTGTAACACAACCAGACCATGTCAGAAACACAAACAGACCATGACTGTAACACAACCAGACCATGTCTGTAACACAACCAGACCATGTCTGTAACACAACCAGACCATGTCTGTAACACAACCAGACCATGACTGTAACACAACCAGACCATGTCTGTAACACAACCAGACCATGTCTGTAACACAACCAGACCATGTCAGAAACACAACCAGACCATGTCAGAAACACAACAATGCATCAGCTGAGTTAAAGAAAACCAACTCTTACCTTTGATGACAGAACATGAGCCGTGTTTACCCGTACCTCCGCCTTGCCCCGCGCATATTGCTATGAATAGTTCGAAGATAGGTGCTTGCACGTTAGGTGCAAGGCTGCTTGGTTAACCCATTAGCGGGAACATTATTAGTTGCACAAAATAGGCTGATTTAATTGACCATGAACATCAGAGACAGACATTACGAATGTTCATTTAAAATACTCCGGAAGCCCGAAGTCCGGAAAACCGGAAGTCGGGAGTCCTCAGCATAATGCATTGTCTGCAATACAACCGGAGATTTCTTGGCCAGGGCGCACAAATGTGCGTCCTGGCCAAGAAATAGAGACAGCCAATTGGAGCGCTGCTACAGCTCACGTGTAAGCGAAAAGTATTCGTCCTGGCATAGACTTGCATTGACACGGCGCCCCGCGTTCTCTCCCTATGTATTTTAACAGTGAGTTTTACACACACACACACACACACACACACACAGATAAAAATGTTTATTGTATTGGAGGATTTTTAATGAATGCTGATAGGCGCCGACAGAATATCAGCCGCATTTTGTGAATAAACAATGTTTATTTAAAAAAAAAACTTTTACAAATCGCAACTAGGAAGTGAAGGTGGGGGCGGCGCCCCAGCGCCCTCTATCGGCCAGCCGCCACTGGTGTGAGTGTGAGTGTGTGAGTGTGAGTGTGAGTATGAGTGTGTGGTGTGAGTGTGAGTGTGTGAGTGTGAGTGTGAGTGTGAGTATGAGTGTGTGGTGTGAGTGTGAGTGTGAGTATGTGAGTGTGAGTGTGAGTGTGAGTCTGAGTGTGTGGTGTGAGTGTGAGGGTGTGTGTGCGTGCGAGGGCGTACGTGTGTGTGTGTGCTATCCACTCCTCCGCTCTGACCAGTGGCGGTCTGAACATACGTGACTGCCATGTGGAATGACCTTCCCATGCGCCGCTGTCTTGTCTTGTGAGTCTACGCAGGCCCTCTTAGTTTAGTCATCCCACACACACGCACACATCACTCAGGGCCAGCGAGCCTGTGACCAACCTGTAATGGAGGAGACAGTTCGCTAGCTTCACCGTCTCTCTCTCTCTCTCTCTCTCTCTCTCTCTCTCTCTCTCTCTCTCTCTCTCTCTCTCTCTCTCTCTCTCTCTCTCTCTCTCTCTCTCTCTCTCTCTCTCTCTCTCTCTCTCTCTCTCTCCCTCCCTTCCTTCCTCCCTCCCTCCCTCTCTCCCTTCTTGAGAAAATGTGTGGTTGCATACAACGCACTGTTTGACATTTAAATATCAACACCATAGCAGCCCGTAGATATATATATATGCAGCGCAAAGCGGGCCTCGCTACGAGGCGGTTTAGGAGCGAGAAGTTCATCGGGATGATTTCAAAACAGCGCCGCAGCTGTTGTGCATACAGAGTCGTACGTGACGTGTGTGATGCGGACGTCGTCCGTGCGTGAATCGGGGACAGCGGCCTCACGACGGTCACGCGTACTACAGATCACATGTAGAATGGGTGAATGAGAGGCCGTTGTAAAGCGCTTTGGATAAAGGCGCTATATAAGTGCGGTCCGTTTACCGTTTGACCGTTTTACTATAGGGGGGGGGGGGGGACGAGAACCATGACGACGAGCCGCCTTGTCTGCTTGACTGCACCGGCAAAGGACAGGAGGACGGAGACAGAGGGGACAGCAGAGCTGCGAGAGGAGGCAGGCACACACACACACACACACACACACACTCACACACACGCACGCCCACACAGATGACTCACAAGCCAATCAGCTGGCCCAGTGTGTGAGTGGAGACAGAGCCGGTCCAGAGAGTGTGTAACTGTACGTCCTCTGTTGGACAGAGAAGATGATACGTGCAGCCCTGGCTGCTTCTCCACAGCACAGCTGACGACATCACTGCTGCTTGGCGGGGGGGGGGGGGCGTGGTGACTGTCTGGGCCAGGGGGATAGGGGGGCGCTGTGTGCGTGTGTGACTGTGTGTGCGTGCGTGTGTGACTGTGTGTGTGACTGTGTCCGTGTGCGTGTGTGACTGTGTGTGTGTGTGACTGTGTCCGTGTGCGTGTGTGTGTGACTGTGTGCGTGTGTGACTGTGTCCGTGTGCGTGTGTGTGTGTGACTGTGTGCGTGTGTGACTGTGTGTGCATGTGAGAGAGAGTGTGAGTGTGACTGTATTAGAGAGAGAGAGAGAGATCTGGAGACCAGGTTAGCCAGCTGAGCACATGCTCCCACAGACTCACTGTCCTTAATCAAATAGAGGGAGGTCACCCAGAAGGAGATGGTGTGTGTGTGTGTGTGTGTCTGTGCGTTGTGCGTTTGTGTATGTGTGTGTATGCATCAGGGTTTCCGTTAGAAAAATTTGCCGTCGGACATCGTGTCCGGGAAGAATTCGATTTACCGGACAAACGTGATATATTCCGGTCATCATATTAAAATATAATAAAAATTTTTTTTTTCAAAATCATATATTTTTTTTCTCCAAATCTAATATAGCTGTTTGTCGCGGTGATTACTGTTGTGTAGCGGCCTATATATGCCATTTAATGTCTATTTCTCATCCGATACGATTAGATGCGAGCTATATAATATATAATAATATAACATGATTTGACGCATGCGCGCTATGCCATGCGTCAAATCCAGCGCTGAACGGGTCCAGCGCTGAACGGGCGCCTCACTGGGAACTGAACAGACAGCATCGATCAATGAACGGACTCCACATTACGTTAACTGAAGTTTGTTAAATTGTTTGGGATTAATGTGAGTTTTCTATTTTCTCTTTACAGTTTTACCCTTTTTTTTTTTTAATCAATAAAACAACGTCATTTCTATAAGTCTCGCTGGTTGGGAAGGCATTTCGTTTAGCTCGGGGAGTATGACAATGGGAAGAACATAACTGTTTATTGAGAAACAATTGATAGGCAGTCTGGGATACGTATATAAAGAAATACCACAATGTCTAGATGTATAACATTTTATTGAACAGTAACAGTGCAAGCATGTAGGCTACGGGGAACAGGGATTTTGGTCAGTAGGTCCTTTGTACAGAGGGCGTTTCTCTCCGACAACGCGTTCCCAGGTACCATGGAAGTCATAGGTAGTCCAGCACACTGACAGAGAGACAGACAGACAGACAGACAGACAGACAGACAGACAGACAGACAGACAGTCATCTTACTTCTACCCTTTTGAGTGGAATTACTCCTTTAATTAGCTGTTAGCCATCTCAAAGCCCCCTGAGCTGCTCGTCAACACTGAGAATAGACCACATTATAGAAACCAAAACACCGTTTTTTAAATCCACAGGGAATAACCGAGAGTGTAAGGAAAGGCACACCCAGCGCTGTCAGTGGTGGGGAGACTTGAAGTGGCTTTGCTTGATTTCCATCACAGATTCAAGGATTGAAACACTGATGAAAATAGGGAGTAATAGTGATGGGATTATCTTAGATTATTTTAGATTAGATTAGATTAGATTAGGTGAGATTCAACTTTATTGTCATTGCAGAGTACAAGTACCAGACAACAAAATGCAGTTTAGCATCTAACCAGAAGTGCAAATAGTGATATAAAAACAAACACTTAACTTTCGGGGAAACTGCTAAAATAAAATAAATTAAATAAATTAAAAAAGAAAGCGACTATTAGCACCGCCGAATGACAACAAACGTATGAGTAATGAGTAAAACAATGTCACTTTTATAGTATGTTGTTTAACTTGCCGTTCGGTCGCCATGGCTCTGGTGTGTGTAGCAGCTTCAGCTAGCTGGCTGGAAACTTCTAGGGGTGCGTTCGTAAACACGCTCTGAGAGCGCCGGAGCGCACGCTGGCTTCGATGTCACAGAGCGACCGAGTCGTTCGATTGGACGAGAGGCGTTCCGCGAGTGCTGATCGGATTTCCAGAGCGTGTTTACGAACGCACCCAGCCAGCTTTAGCGAATTGTATTCAAAGGGAATTATTTTCACCGGACAATATGTCCGACGACTTTTCAACTTGTCGGACTTCACCAAATTTTACCGGACAAAGACCGGTAATTGCCGGTTAACGGAAACCCAGGTATGCATGTGTGAGCACGAGTGTTGCCAGTGCAGGCAAGACAAAAAAGGTGTGTGTGTGAAAACCAGCATCAGAAGACCTGAGAGCTCCATTGGGCTGATATGCTAGCAAAAGGTCTTTCAAATATTCTGGTGCTATGCCAGTGACAGCTTTATAAACAAGCAGAAGGATCTTGACATCTATTCTGAACTTAACAGGAAGCCTTTGTCAATGGTTATGATTTGTGCTAGACAGCTGTCTGCTTATCCATCAATATTCTGTCTTTGTGCGTTCTCCCCCTGTGAGAGAACATACCTGCAGCGCTGCAAGGGAATAAATGTTTCTTCAATTGTCGACCTTGAGCAAGAATCTTTAATTACTTTGGGTTACCACCAATCTCGGCCACCACCCATCAATAATACCTTATAACAGTGTGTGTGTGTGTGTGTGTGTGTGTGAGTATGAGAGGAAGAGAGTGACAGTCACTCACTGACAGTCTCACAAGTGTGTGTCTGAAGCATGTGTGTAAAGCAGATAAAGAGGGAGACGGGCGGCTAAAAGATAGAGGGTGAGGGATTGACCGAGAGTTGACGGGGCGAGGGAGGGGGGGAGAGAGAGAAGGGAAGTGAGGTCACGTGGCTCATGTAAGGTCGCAGGTCACTAAATCCATCTCCTTCCTCCGTCCACTCAGGAGTGGGAAGGTTCACACTTCACATCACTTCCTGATCCCTTTGGCAGCCGTCTATAGCAGCCGCAGCTCCATCACCATCGGACCTGTGAGTCACAGGACTCTGTACCCTTACGGTCCTCTATACGGCCGTCCTTTAAATCAGACACTCTAAAAGTCACCAGTCCCATTAACGCTGTAACGGCGGGTGGTTTTTAAAGCACACAGGATTGTGTGAACTCATTAGCCTTCGACGGGATGACTCATCTTTTCCCGCTCCTTATATCTCCATATTTTTACACGTTTACAAATGTTTAACACTAGAGCAGCCACACTCTCGCGGAAGTACGCCTACGCAGACGACCTCGCAGTGGTGTACTCTGCCGGAAATTGGCAGTCTGTGGAGGGGATTCTGAGCCAGGACACGCAGACACTAGTGGCATACTTCCGGAAATGGAGATTGAAGCTTAGCGAGGCAAAGACGGTGTCGGCTGCCAATCTATCTCGGCGTGACATTGGACAGGACGCTCACATTTCGCCGACACCTCGAGTCACTGCGCAAGAAGTTAACAGCTCGTGTGGCGTTGATGAGGCGACTATTTTCCATATCTCGTGGAGAGGAAAAAGAACTACCCATACGCCGAAGAAGCCATGAGGGGTTGTGTGTAAAGAAAAATGCTATATCTTTGCACTCGATCAAATTTCAGGACCCTCTTTTCATGACTTCCCAGTATCCTTACATTTTCAAAATCACACCAGGATAAGCTAGTATGAAGCTATTTAGCTGTTTTTCTGTGTAGGAAGCAGGCTAATTTACAAGCGGCCAACTAGTGGTCATTGTGTGTAAATAGCAGCCTCCTGTGTAAAGACTATGGTCATTTGCCCCCCGCGGCGGCTCTTATAGTAGGTAAAAAAAGGCACGGCTGTTCTAGTGTTCTAAGGCAGGAGAGAGAAGGCCCGGCGCAGGGACTGACAGGGACTGAGTGTAATATATCTGCCATGGGATGAAGTCGAGCAGCGGATGTCGATGACATTGTCGTGCCGCTGTTATACCTCGTAGTACCACAGTGAGAGGTTAGGATTGCTAGCGAGTCATCATTCGGACCATGTGTAAAACTTGGTCAGTGTGTGTGTGTGTGTGTGTGCGTGTGTGTGTGTGTCTGGGAAGGAGGGCCGTGGGTGTGGGTAAGTTGGGATGCTTTCCCCTGGCGTGTCGACAGATCCACACTGCCACGCCAGCCTCGGCAGCTTCTGAAGGTCAAGGACGCACTCCCTCACCCTGTTTGTCCGCCCTCAATTACCCACAAGCCATCTGTGCCCCCCCCCCCCCCCCCCCCTTCCCACACACACACACAGACACACACAACACATACACACACACACTAACCCCCGTCCGCTGTAAAAAAAAGTGTTACTGGCAGGGAAGCTGGTGTTACTGCTAGGAGGAAAACACTTCCCCCGTGAGAAAAGAAAAAGGACATAACGCCTGAACTCGCCTGGAAAAAAGGAGATAACTCTGAAAAGACACACCTATGTCGAGAAGGCAAGACTGAAATGTCCCCCTCGGGACTAGCATAGTCGTAGTTCGTATTCACAAGACCGGTGAACACGAGGGCTGAAAATGGGAAGTGTAGAGGGGCTGTTTTGGGGCTGTATGTGTAGTATTGAGCGTCACGGTGACACTCTGTTGTGTCAAAGCCGGGATCCTAACCGACGGCTGCAGTGCGGCGTGAGAGGCTGCCGTTCAAAGGGCGACAGGAGTGTGAGACGGATGAAGTCAACACGGAGCTGAGAGGAAGGACGAGGAGTTAACCGCCAAGTCTGCCTGCGGGAACCTTATCCTTGTGAATGGTAGTAAGGCAGGGGAGCGGTATGGGTGAAACAGGGGAGGCTGGTGGAGGCGGGGCGGCTTGGCGGGGCGGCTGTGGCACAGGAGGTAGAGCCGCCGTCTAATGATCGCAAGGTCAGCAGATGGGCGGTTCAAGCCCCGGTTGGCCACATGTCTAAGTGTCCTCGGGCAAGACACTGAACCCCAAATTGCTCCCAGTGAGCGGGCCGCCGGCGCCTTGCATGGTAGCTTGCCGCCATTGTTGTGTGAATGTGTGTGTGAGTGGATAAATGATTGGATAAAGGCGCTATATAAGTGCGGTTCATTTACCATTTGGAGGTAGAAATCGGAGGACGACTCATTGTAATGAACGGAAGGGAATGAGGTACTCTATGGTATCAGACATGGGTGTTTGATACCATTCCTCAGTCCATGTTTCCATGGTATGGGGTATGGAAAACCTGGGTAATGGAGGCCATCTGTTTTGGGGTGAGAAAGCGAGTGAATCACGCCAATGAGAAATCAGGGGGTCAATCCATTCTGACTGGACTTGTTCTCAGAGAAAAGGTCCCACAAGAGCCTCACTGAGGGAAAAACATGTGCACACAATACTCTACTAATGCAGCCCTGCAATGTATAGCACGACACCAAACGTGCACGGCAGACTACAATTTCATGAAGCAACGTTTCCTTCCGGAACGCAAGATCGATTTCGCACAAATGTTAAATGATTTTATCATTAGGACGATTAGTCCGAAGCGCTTTCACATTTGAGGCCGACGTGAAATCGACAGCCTCTCTGTTTGACTGCCATTAAACCCCCCCCCCCCCCCAACCGCTATCGCCTTGGATACCCACACCTCAGTTGTCACCCCTGCGTCGTCACTATGGCAACCCTTACTCACCTTACCCCCATTGCCCCATCTCCCTGGTAGCCTCTCCTTGAGATTGCCTGTGAGGTCACCCCCAATGTGGGGGTCCCTGGGGCGGGGAAGGGGGTCCCTAGGTGAGTGTGGATCTGTGCTGAGCGCTAACCTCCGTCACAGGGCATCGGAGTACAACAGTGGGGGACTGTTCACACACAGAGGGAGACAGGGAGTGGGAGGGACAGAGAGAGCGAGAGAGAGAGAGAGTGAGAGAGAGAGTGAGAGAGAGAGAGAGTGAGAGAGAGTGAGAGAGAGAGTGAGAGAGAGAGACCGAGAGAGACCGAGAAAGACCGAGAGAGACCGAGAGAGAAAAGACGGTGAAGCTAGCGAACTGTCTCCTCCATTACGGAGTGGGAGGGACAGAGAGAGCGAGAAAGAGAGAGAGAGATAGACATAGATAGAGAGAGAAAGAGAGAGGGCAGGAGAGATAGACATAGAGAGAGAGAGAAAGAGAGAGGGCAGGAGAGAGTGAGAGAGAGAGAGAAAGACACAAGAGAGACCAGGAGTTAGAACAGGTTTGCGTGACAAGCTTGCAGGCCCCCAAAAACCACATCGTGACTTTGCCCTGAGGTGTGTTCCCTCACGCCGGCGTGATTCCGAGCGGAGGAGGTGGGTCAGTAAATCTCGTCTCTTTCCTGACACCAGCCATAAATCTCCATGCTTTATGCGCTGTAAATTTTGGGAGGTACTGTAAAAGGCACTGAGTAGAGAGACATCCTCTCTAGACGGCTCTCTGTCCCGTTTTAAAACCTCGCTGACAGACAGGCTCGCGTTATCCGAACCACTGATGTGACAAAGGGGCCCTCAGACACATTGTCGTCGGGCTACTGACATCATAGGCCTAAAAATAAAGCCGTACGCGTGTCATCCTGTCTCCTCGGCACCCAAACGGCCGTAAAACGGGGGCTCGCGCTTTTTAAACTTGATGAGACGAGAAGCCCGTTGTGAAACGGTGGGAGCAGCGTGCGTCTTCTGAACAGAGCCAAAAGAAGCGATGACACACTCCGCTCCAAAGCGTCACTTT
>NC_137678.1:46186291-46203791 GCF_963989245.1 Nansenia antarctica
ACAAATGGCGGCTGAATTATTGAGTGTCAACTCGATGAATGACTGGCATTTACACAAGGTTTGGCCAGCACGGCCCTGGAGGGTAGAGTAGAGTAGCAGGAGCAGGGTCTGGCACCAGCTTATACCTCTGCCTGGTCAGACACAGGGATAGCTGTGGATCACCATCAAAATCCCTACGTAGCAAACCAGCGAATTCTCAAAAACCGTCATCTCATCAACTACAGTCTTCTACAGCAGAGCGACCAGTCAGACTCGCTAACGGCACAGAGGACAGGACCTAGCAGAGGGTTTCACGGTGCAGAGGAAATGTCGTGACGTTAGAATTATAAGGTTCTATCTCCATTTTTGGTCAAAATTGAGTTTTTGTTACATAATCTGATCCATTAGGTGTTTATTGGTGTTATTTTTTTTAAATGTTGAAATTTTTAGGTTATAAATTAATCAAATACAAAGCTTCCATCTCACAAAACATAACGGAATGTAAAAACTTTGACGCTCAATATCTCTGAACTACCCTAAACGGAGATTGAACCTTATAATTCTAAGCTCACAATGTGATAATAGTTTAGTGATCAGCTAGGGTATGCAATCGCAAAAGACCTGTTCCATCCCCCAAGCACCCCTTGTGGCAAGAATCTAGGGGTTGAGGGTGATTCCCACCAAAACAAGGGAGAGATAATGTGGACAGAATGTGGTTCTAACAGCACCACGGACGAGTGGAAGATGAATGGAGAAGCCTGGAGGGTGGGGGGGCGGGGGGACCACAGCATGAATTACAGCCTGGATTATTACATGTCGGTAGTGTGACGATAAAGACCGACCTCTGGGTCACCTGCTGCACATCACTCTCCTCTCCCCTCTCTCTCCCTTCTCTCTCTCTCTCTCTCTCTCTCTCTCTCTCTCTCTCTCTCTCTCTCTCTCTCTCTCTCTCTCTCTCTCTCTCTCTCTCTCTCTCTCTCCCCTCTCTCTCTCTCTCCCCTCTCTCTCTCTCTCTCTCCCCTCTCTCTCTCTCTCTCTGTCTCTCTCTCTCTCTCTCTCTCTCTCCCCTCTCTCTCTCTCTCTCTCTCGCCATATTATTTCTCTCCCCCCCCACCCCCTCCACCCTTCTGACAACTAATCATATCTCCGCTCCGCACAAACCCATGGAAATCATCAATTAACACAGTCACATTGATGGCTTATTATAGACAAGTATTATAGTGGATAAAAAAAAAACTTGTCATAACACATCATGCTCAGTGACAAACAATTGCATGCAATCAGTAGTATTAGTCATTGCTGCCTGCTTGCCAAACAATCCACCACAGTGAAGCGTCGTCATTCAGAATCTGTTCTGTTCTGGACTTCGTTTCCATTGACATTACAACTTTACGATCATTGAACAACATCATAAGCATCTCCGAACAGCATCTCAACGTTGGTGCTTTTACAATATTGGTTTCCTAATACCTGATATACCACACTTTGAACCAGTGAAGCATCTTAATTCCATCATATCTCACGAAGAAAGTAATTGGTAAATGGACTGACTCTCATTCACCCATTCACACACACACATTCACACACCAATGGCGGCAAGCTACCATGCAAGGCGCCGGCCTGCTCACTGGGAGCAATTTGGGGTTCAGTGTCTTGCCCAAGGACACTTCGACACGTGGCCAGCCGGGGCTCGAATCACCGATCTGCCAACATTGCGATCATTAGAGGGCGGCTCTACCTCCTGAGCCACAGCCGCCCCGCTGTATCTTGTCCTTTGCAATGACATTGTCTGGATGACGCGTTGATCTACATGGCTGAGATCACACATTGACGATGAGAGAGGATGAGAGAGGACACCTTGACAAGAACAACAAAGATGTACATGTGGCTTTTCCTATTATTTATCTAAAATATCTATACAGTTCACGAACAGTATGTGCTCCTTTTAAATAAATAGGGCATCATCACGTTTATTTCACCGCAGTAAACACCGCTCCACACACAAACCCAAATAATAATAATAATAATAATAATAATAATAATAATAATAATAATAATAATAATAACTTTTATTTGTATAGCGCTTTTCCTGCAAACGTTGCAGCTCAAAGTGCTCCAATCATTATATAATCATCCTTTAATTATTTAGACATTTAAAGGCAATATTAAAAAGATGGGGTTTTAGTCTTATTTGCTGAGGTTGCATCCCTAATGTAAACTGGCAGTGCATTCCACAATTTGGGTGAATAAAATGAGAATGCAGCCTCACCAAATCTCTTCTTTTGTACATAGATGATAGAGATACATGGTACACACCGAGAAAACCAGCGTCAGAAGACCTGAGAGCTCTATTGGACTGATATGCTAGCAAAAGGTCTTTCAGATATTCTGGTGCTGTGCCAGTGAGAGCTTTATAAACAAGCAGAAGGATCTTGAAATCTGTTCTGAACTTAACAGGAACCCAGTGTAGAGTCTCTAAAATAGGAGTTATATGAGCTCTTCTGCTTGTTTTGGTTCAAACGCAATTCACACGCACACAACGGCAATGTGTTACAGATTGTGTTGCCACGTCCAACATGGCCGCCTCCTGCACCCGATCGCCGTCCGCCTGCTTTCTGATGACCTTTGAATAAGAATCCATTATAGAGTTGTGAGAGCCGGGAAATCAATAGAGCATCCTCCGACTCTGAGCTGAATTTGAAGGTGAGAGTCTGCCAATTCTGTTATGTGAATTAAGCCGCGTCTAATAATGCACTGGGAGACCGAATCCAGAACACATCATAAATACCTCCTCCCCCCACATTAAAGGCCTCTCGGTGTCTCTTTTATTTTCACGCTATATTTAGAAAGTTGACAAGAGAACGTCCCTCCGGGGACGTATGTGTGCTGTCAGCTTCATATAGAGATAAGGGAGCGTTCATACGTCTGGCTGATGTTGATGTACTCGTTATGACAAGTCGGTTCACAAGTTGGAGGATAATGGGAGGGAATTGACAGGCCGGTGTTTTTCTTGAGACTCCGTTGATTCAGTCAGCTGTGACCCAGAAGCTTCTCTTATCTCTGTCACACGGTTGGTTCAATAGAAATAATGTTTTCCCTTCAATCCAGACACTAAAATAACCCCCGCCCCCCCCCTACTGACCTCACACCTCTCAGATCCTTCACGTAAACGTGGTTCAAAAACTGCTCACGTGGAACCAATACTTGAATAGAAAGATTGATGAATTTGAATGCTATATGTCAATGTATCTACCTATCTGTGATAGAACAAATGAACAGCACTGCATGAACTACAAACAAAGCCAACATCTGGTCATAGCTGGAACGTAAGTCAAATAGAAGTATAATACATGTGGCAAACAAGATAATGAACAGAGGAGAGACACCTCATGTCTAACGTAAGGCCGCTGATCAATACGGCAGGGGGTCTGTAACCAAGCATATGGTCTCTCACACATATTACATGACTGCTGTTAGAAGCGAAAGGGAGAGGCTGAGATTGTCCAATCAAGACGGTAATTAGCTGCATTACGCTTTTCAGTGACAAGCCGGGAACCAAAGAAGACAGATTATGATGTTGTGAGCTTAGAATGAGAAGGTTCTATCTCCGTTTAGGGTAGTTCAGAGATATTGAGCGTCAACGTTTTTACATTCCATTATGTTTTGTGAGATGGAACCTTTGTATTTTATGAATTACTAACTAAAAAATGTTAACATTTGAAAAATAACACCACACAGGCATTATTAATAAACACCTAATGGATCAGATTATGTAAAAAAAACTACATTTTGACAAAAATTGAGATAGAACCTTATAATTCTAACGTCACGATGTGCTATCCCCTGATCTGCTGTATTCTGTATGCATATAGCATAGCGAAATATACTGGTGCCATACGGATGCCTCGAAAAAGGTTCAATATTACTCTCCACCCCGCAGGCCATCAATCATCAGCAGGCAGTTATATATAAACACAGGCATGATAAAAACCTGTGGTTCTCGCATGCCCTGGCAGTAGAACGCCTGTGAGACTGTCACATGCTGGGCTGCTGAAATGCATCTCTGTCGAAAGCACGACTCGAGTCTCGGTCTAATGAAACATTTCGCTGTAAAGATGATTTATTGTATTGTATTGTAATGGAACACATGAACAACTAAAAACTCCCATCATGTGATCACTTGAAGCTACAGAACCATTGCAGCGTGCATGATCGTGTCACGATGACAATTGCGACTGCGTCTGGTGAAAAAGTCCTCAAGTAGGACAAGGTCAGATTGTAAAGCTTTCAAATGATCCGTCATACATTGAAATCGGAAAATAGATGAAGAAGATATGCTTATTGGAATTGGTTGGTACACCTCAAACCAAATAGCAGAGAAACGCGCTCTGAATCAAAACACAAGAAAAAACTGCTGCTAGTAGGTATCAGTGTGGTATATTACTTTTTATTACACGCACACATAGACCTGTGTATAGAACCTGTAGATGTCGGTCTTATTGCACACACATTCATAGACCTGTATAGTTCTGTAAGGGTCGTCCTAACAAGGGGGGTAGTATGAATGAGCATTCCTTCGTCCTTGAGGACACATGGTCAAAGATGGCCCACTTCATTGTCCTAGAGCACATGGACAAGATGGCCTCCCTTCCTGTGACCTGCCCCCTGCCCTTTGACATGAGAAATACTGTCCCTCTTTTCACACCCTAACCTGTCCTGAGTAAGGTGATAGGACTACATGTGTATTTTGCCATAGCCTTGTATTCCCATATCATTGGGGGTATAAAAAGTGAACAAAAGACAGCTCTCTCTCTCTTTTACCCTGCTAACCATCGACCAGAGCCATCTCTATGACATCAGAGCCCTCTCTATGACATCAGAGTAGGAATGCTGTAAGCTGTATGTACCTTTGTTTAAATAAATAGTCTGTAACTCAGAAGCTTTACTCGTAATCTATTTCAACCAAATCGCAGGAACATCGCTATGAACATCTAGCTGCATGTTTAGCACATCACAACATGCTGGCAGAACATCAACATGTGAAAAACACATAACTACACATAATTAGATGTTCACACAGTCCTTGCTTTTGTTTACAAGCCTAACACGTACCCAGTGGCCTACGGCGGACGACACAGTGAATCCAATTGACGTATTTAGTGGTCCTAAAACTGTTGTTTGTTATATCGAGTGGGCTCTTCAACACTTCAACTTTCGTAACATGCAAAAAATGGAAACACACATTACTTTTTTAAAATACGCTTTTTTGGTCATTCGCACAACTTTGCGACATGCGGACATTTTCACCAGACCGTGTCACAATTAAATGATGATCAGCCATCTTTATTGCAAGGACAATCAACGGCAAGTCATTTGATGATAGAGGACATCATGTGTTTACCATGACATGTTTAGTAAAACATCCAAAGGACTCACTGATGTGCATAATAGCTGAAAACAACTAGAATCAAATTGACGGTAATGGGTGCACAGCTGTTCTATGACCTAAAAGCTCGCAGAAAACACTCGTTGAAAACACTCACATCCACTGAAAATGGATTGCATGCTCTCATCTACAAAAAGGTGACAAAGAGACCATCATAAACACCACTTTCATTTCCTGCCATATCTGGCCAGGTTGCCAGGTAGGCAATTCTGATAAGTTATGAGCTCTTTGCTTGGGTATGAACCTCTATAAAGCTCAGACCTGGAACACAATCAGATCTGCTCTATGGAATACCTGCAGAAATGGTAAATGGACTGACTTATATAGCGCCTGTATCCAAAGCGCTTTACAACGGCCTCTCATTCACCCATTCACACACACATTCACACACCAATGACGGCAAGCTACCACACAAGGCGCCGGCCCTGCTCACTGGGAGCAATTTGGGGTTCCGTGTCTTGCCCAAGGACACTTCGACATGTGGCAAGCCGGGGCTCGAACCGCCGATCTGCCAACCTTGCGATCGTTAGACGGCGGCTCCTCTACCTCCTGCGCCACAGCCGCCCCATAAAGCACTTCCTGGGCAGCAGCTGGAGATGGCAACCGGACTCTGGCACCAGACGACGGCACTCGACTCTGGGAACAAAACAGGCAGCTGGGGGATCTGTGGGTGGGCTGACCCTGTCTTTAAAAGCAGCCAGGCTGTAATTATCACAACACAGGGGCACAGAGAGCTGGTAGAATAACCAGGCAAACGCTTGGCACTAACTGGCGGGGCCTGTAACATTGCTCTACGCTGATTACAACGTTCTGATACACTTCTGATCAGCTTTCAAAAGAAAGTCGGGGGAAAAATACAGGGAAAAATACAGGGAAAAAGACAGGGGCTGTGAATCCAAAAATGTGTTTAGCGGTGTGTTAGCTGAGTTTTTGGTTGAGGAGTGGGGGGCTTGCGTTAAATCGACGGCAATGCGCTAAATCGATGGCGATTCGGTAGATGGCAACTCAATTCTATCCCTAAGACAATAGGGCATAGTAATGAGACACAACTACAGTAATGCTCTGACATGGATTCCCATCATGTGATACTGTAACGTGTAGAGGAGGGGAGAGGCAATCATATATAGGGCATTTCTTGTTGCTATAAAAAGATCAGCTGTTAAAGCAGCGGTTAAAGCTCATTTGAATGAATGCCTATGTGGGCTTGAAGTTAGCCAAAGGCGGGCATCTGTTCTGCGGGCCTCTTATAATGCCTTTAAGACTCTCCTATGTATCGTTGACAATACTATGTGCTGGTATGGTAAGATGTATACAACATGACAATGTCTCTTCCCACAGAACTGTGTGTACATTGGTTCAAGATTCACAGTGGTACAGGCGCTAGAAATACGATTAGCATACAGTAGATAAGGAGCTGAAGCGTATGGAAGCTAGGGCACCCTTGCATGTGGATTTCTCAGCAGTCCTTGAACAAGCGTCTTATCCAGTGCGGAGTGGGGTATGACATCATGGTCTATTTCTGGCACTCAAGTGGAGCATTCAAGAAGCTAAAAGGTATCCATTTATCGGGACCAGCTGCATGTTCAAAAATACCAGCTGTCATTCATTTGTTAATTCGCTGCTATTTACAGCACAGACTGGACTCACTAAACTTGAGGAGTTCAGGTTTTATGTCTAATAAAATGAAGGCTCATAAAAGCATCATTAAATATCAAAAGTTCATTAGTAGTTTTCATTTGATGTTGGCATTCCAGTATTTAATTCTGAATCCTGCCTCTTTGCTTACTGCTCTGTGGTAACACCAGACATCATCACTATACGCTATCACGTTCACAACCAAATAGTGTTAGAAAATAATACATTCAGAAACACTGAGTTTGTGGTTAGCATAAGCTCGTTTTCATCGATAAGAAAGGCAAAATAAAAATACTCTTGGGTGAGGAATTACATTTTGAGCTCCACGCATGCAGCATTAAGTATTAGTCGTAACCTAATTTCACTCTTCTCACTTAAGTGGCTCTCAAGGGAACTGTTCTCCAATTCAGTTGGGCCAACTCTGAGAGTGGTGGTGTGTGGAGTGAGACTTGAGCTGTATTTCTACCCTCAGGGGGAGATGTGGGTCTGACTCATGCCCCGTGTTCCACCCAGACACCCCCAGTGCTAGCGTGCAGCTGGGTGATGACACGAGGAGTTCTTTGTGTGGTTGCCTTTGCATTGTGGTTTTCTAAAGCGTGTGTTATTCATCAACAAATGTACTGTAGAGCTTCTTGTTGAAACCACACCATGAAGAGAATAGCAAACATGCATTACTAACCAAAATCTGGCGCTCCACCATTTCAGCATGAACTAGACACATACCAACAGAGTTAGTCTTGACTTTGTATTAAATAGTTATAACAGTTGTAATAGCAGTTATAACTTCATATAATAATATGTGTATATATATAGCTTTCATTCTGACCAGACCAACTATTGGCTGGCAATTAACATTGTCAGATTAACCAGGCCATAGCTGTAGCAATAAATGTGAACACGTTCTCAAACAGATGTCTGCCACACTGGAATCCCCCCACCACTTGTTACCCACAATCCCCTAGGGCAAACCTTGCCCATCCGTAGGGGAGGGTTGGCGAACGGCCAATAAATTGGTTCCCTTTGTAGCATCCGGCAGCAACCTGCACAGAAACACCAAGGTGGACCATATGGGAGCCACATCAGGTCTCCCAGTGCCATCCAGCCTCCGGGCTGAGAGGTTGCTAGGATCATTGAAACCTAATGGACAAAAGTGAAACAGGCAGCAGCTTGTAACCTGGAGAGACTCAATGAGCTCTAAAGCCAATCATTTACCCATCTCTGCACACCTTGCACACCAGTCACAGTCATTAGAGATAATAATAATAATACTACATCAGTAAATCATTTAAAACTAATGGGATGAATGAATGGAACCCTGAGCAGAGAGGACACTGTGGCGTCTCAGTCCCAGGCCGTAGCTCTCCATCTAACTTAGCTGACGATGCTTGTGACTTTCTGACTGAACAGAGCCCTGGTCGCCCGCTGTGTTGTTCATCAGTGAGTTAATTACATCTGCGGGGATCCGTCTGTTCTGTCTGCCACCAGAGCACGTCTTCCCCAAACCCAAACTGCTGCCTGAGGAAGCAGACCTGCAACAAGGCTGCATGTACCTCTACAGCTTCATCAATGATTCATCTGTGTGGGGGGAAGATACGTCTACCTAATCAGACCCTAACCTTTCAAGGGTATTGATCAAGAATCTCTGACAGAGCCATTACGGACGCTCGATGGGCACCGGAGTCTGCCAAAGCCCACCCCCCGCTTCCTCCAATCTACAGAAGATTAAAGGGAGAAGGGGTAGAGGAAAGAAAAACAAGGCTTTGGGGTAAATTGAGCATAAAGAAAAGAAAAAAAACAACAGGAAGGAGAGAGACGCTTTGGCTTGCAAATCGCCCGAAAAAACGAGCCGGAAAAAAATCGTGGAGCACATTATGGATGTCTCTAGCGGCACAAGTAAAGGTATCAAGGACAAATGAAGAACACTTGAAGGATACTCATTAGTAAACCCATGTCCTCTCCTACAGTATCTGACAAGGTGACTGAGCGTAGGCAAGTATCAAGTTCTATGACTCTCTATACTGTATGCTGTCAAATTCTTTTCAAGACCAAAGGAATCCCAATGTAGAGAAAAATGGGGGGAAAAAATGGCCATAAATGGAATGGTAAATGGACTGACTTATATAGTGCCTTATTCCCAAGCGCTTCACAATGGCCTCTCATTCACCCATTCAGACACACATTCACACACCAATGGTGGCAAGCTACCATGCAAGGCGCCGGCCTGCTCATTAGGAGCAATTTGGGGTTCAGTGTCTTGCCCAAGGACACTTCAACTTCGACATGTGGCCAGCCGGCGCTCGAACTGCCAATCTGCCAACCTTGCGAACATTAGACAGTGACTACCTCCTGCGCCACAGCCGCCCCTCCATCCTGCCATCTAAAGGGCAACACTGAGGAGAAACAAACCACTGACATTTAGCTCTCACCCGGGCACAGAGTGGGCTACTCGCTGGGTAATAATCCTGTCATTACAGTGTATGGCTCTTGCATAGCCCTCCCCACTTGTCTTCGTAGTGTTCCCCCCCTATCCTTCTGCCATGCGTCAACCATAAATCTAGCCTGCGGGCGGAGGGAACTGGGGCACAAACAATAACAGTAATCACGCCAAATCATGTGCTGCGCTGACGGAGGAGAGACCAGCTGACTGCATGACTGCCAGAGCCCAGAGGGCTCCGACGCAACATGCACACTGCATTCAGAAACAGAGAGAGAGAGAGAGAGAGACAGAGAGACAGAGAGAGAGAGAGACAGAGAGAGAGACAGAGAGAGAGAGAGAAAGAGAGAAAGAGAGAGATAGAGAGAGAGAGAGAGAGAGAGAGATAGAGAGAGAGAGAGACAGAGAGAGAGACAGAGAGAGAGAGAGAAAGAGAGAAAGAGAGAGATAGAGAGAGAGAGAGAGAGAGATAGAGAGAGAGAGAGACAGAGAGCGAGAGAGAGACGGAGAGAGAGAGATAGATAGATAGATAGAGAGAGAGAGAGACAGAGAGAGAGAGAGAGGGAGGGAGAGAGAGAGAGATAGATAGATAGATAGATAGATAGATAGAGAGAGAGAGCGAGAGAGGGAGTGAAAGAGAGAGAGCGAGAGAGGGAGTGAAAGAGAGAGAGAGAGAAAGAGAGAGATAGAGCGAGAGAGAGATAGAGAGAGAGAGACAGAGAGAGAGAGAGAGAGAGATAGAGAGACAGAGATAGATAGAGAGAGAGACAGAGAGAGAGAGAGAGAGAGAGAGAGAGAGAGAGATTGTGGAGGGAGATCAAGAGCAGAGGGATTCGCCTGCCTGTCATCCCCTTCCTCACCCGCTTAGTCATCTCCTCTTTCCCCACTCTGCCCTTTTGAAGGGCCTTCACCCTCGCCTCCTCCCCCACCCTCGCCATCCTCCCGCTATCGCCCCATCCACCCCTGCGGTAGTACACGCAATGGTACAGTCCATGACTCCAGTACAGTACACATGCCCATTTGGTGTTATTGGTTGGATCTTTAAGAGGACACGGCTGTTTGCCTCGTGGCCAAATAATTGACGGATGGCAGTGGCATGTATGATTTGTGGGTGGGGGGGGGTTAGACTCACTGGGGCCGTGGTTATTACTAATCCATACATGATACTCCATACAGGGCACATTACACCATTACAACCATAAAAAAGCATTCCCTGCTTGAGCCAGACAAACTACAAACTAAGTATTTTCATTCTATTCTATTATTTTTTCGCTACTCTTGACTGTATTAATAATAATAGCTTGTATTTCTATAGCGCCTTTCATAAAACCCAAGGACGCTTTAAAATTCTAAGGAAACGGTCAGACACACAAAACAGAAAACAAACAAAGCGAAACAGAAACAGTGACTAGGGGGCCAAAGGCCTTGGTGAACAGATGGGTTTTAAGGGCTGATTTGAAGGAGTCCAGGGTGGAGGCGTATTGAATGCTACCTACATCTTGTATTGCCCACAAACCCTCTCTCTCTATAACGGCAAATCACCCCATTTCTCTCCATTCCTGTTATTTCATCCCTCAGGAGGACAGATACATGCTACCCCCCCCCACCCCCCTCACAACCATTCCAATCTAATCTACCCACCATGCTTTTGGAACTGCCAGTCAGCGGTCTGGGAAGCAGAGGCTATCTCAGCCTACGCCTGCTTCATGTCCCTCCACTTCCTCGCTCTCACAGAGACATGGATCTCACCTGAAAACACACCTACTCCGGCAGCCCTTTCTGATGCCTACTCCTTTTCTCATTCCCCTAGGCTCTCTGGTCGATGGGAAGGCACAGGACTCCTCATCGCACCTAAGTGTCCTTCCCTCTGTCACACCTGTCCATATCCACCTTCGATTTCCAGTTTCTGCCAGCTCCCCTGTCAGCTCTCCTGTAAAACTGTAAGACTTGAGGTTCTATCTATCATCCACCAAGTCAGCTTGGTGGTGACTTCTTCGATGAGATGGATGTCCTGCTCAGCTTATTCCCTGAGGACAGCACACCGCTCTCACTACTGGGTAGGGGTGGGCATCGACGATCGATAATTGATCGATAAGGATCTTGGTCGATCACAAAATAAAACATTTGGTCGATCACAAAAAAAAATAAAAATTTATTTTTTATTTTTTTGTGATCGACCAAATGTTTTATTTTGTGATCGACCAAGATCCTTATCGATCAATTATCGATCGTCGATGCCCACCCCTACTACTGGGTGACTTCAGCATCCAGTCAGAGAAGCGTCACTCGTCTGGAGTGCTTGACCTTCTCTCCTCTCCTTCGGCCTTACCCTGTCCCCCTCTCCTCTGACTCATAAGGTGCCTGGCAAGTCAGCTCGACCTCGTCTTCAACAGATCCCTCCATACGTCCAACCTTACTGTTACCCCTCTTCCAGTTTCTAATCATTATTTGTATCCTACTCCCCTTGCCCTCAAATCCAACCCCCTCCCAGTCAGTCTCTACCCACAATTGCTCTTACAGGTGACATGGAGAGGACCGCTGTCCTCTTCACAAGCCTTGGCTGTAATTTCCTCACATGGTTTCTCCTATCTCTGCTACACAGATGACACTCAACTCTTTCTCTCTTTCCCCCCCCCTCTGACTCACAGGTGGCGACGCCTCTCTCTGAGTGTCTTGCAGACATTTCTGCTTGGATGTCAGCCCACTACCCCAAGCTCAACCTTAACAAGACTAAGCTTATCTTACTCCCTGGGAAAGCCTGCCATCCCCAAGACTTCTCCATCAAAGTAGAGAACTCAACTGACTACAAGACCCTGGTGCTCGCCTACCGGGCAGCTCCGTACTTGCAAGCCATGATCAGCCCCCAAAGTCGATCACTATGCTCTTCCACCTCCGCTGGCCACCTGTCACCACTGACTCTACATGGATGCGCTACTCAGTCAAGGCTTTTCACTGTCCTGGCAGATAATATAAGACATCTACAAGACGAAGCTTTAAGAGAAGTGAAGTGTCTGTGTGCGTGTGTGTGTGAGTGTGTGTGTGTGTGTGTGTGTGTGTGTGTGTGCGTGTGTGTGTGAGTGTGTGTGTGAGAGTGTGTGTGTGTGTGTGTGTGTGTGTGTGTGTGTGTGTGTGTGTGTGAGTGTGTGTGTTTGTCTGTCTGTGTGCGTGCGTGCGTGCGCATGCGTGTGTGTGTGTGTGTGTGCCTGTCCCTTTGAATATTTATTTTGTTGTATTTGACATTGCGTCTATAACTGTGAGAAGTCTCCTGGATTATTTATTACGTCTGGAAGCTCTCCCAGCTGTTCAAGAGCTATTGAAAATATTGTCTATAAGATGGGCCTGCAGAGTCACTACAGAGTCTCTAATCTTCCGCCGTAGATTGACGACCCATCTCTTCAGGCTACATCTTAACATAAAGACATCTACACTACCCCCTGTACAGTTTCTCTACTGTATTTTATTTTTTTTTCTAGAATTGTGACTGCCAATGGTCCCTAGTCCGAGCATAGATTTATTTTTCTTACGATGACTGATGGATAGATGATTCACTTACTTAGACAAATGTGTTGTAAGCTTTGTCGCTTTGGATAAAAGCGTCTGCCAAATGCCGTAAATGTAAATGTAAGCGTAACATGAATGAATGGACGTGACTAGGAGGATCAATTGACTGCCTGTACAGTAATCTAGTGCAATCTTAGCCTTCATTACAACATGGGTGTGCGAGTAATCAATAGGCTGGTGTCTCCTTACTGTCTGCTGGGGAGGAGGAAGCTCTGGGATCAACGTCTGGGATGGTCAGGGGGGGGGGGGGGGGGCGTGGGGGGGAGGGGTTAGGTGTCCGATAGGGAGGATTTACACGTTCATTCGGGGGCATCATTCCTAAACAGAGGGGTTCCTGGACTGTCTGGTCACGCGGTAGCAGTGTGTCACACACTGTGACAAACATCATTTCCTGTCACTCCCAGTGCCAGTCAAATTCAGCTCACAATTAGGGTCAATAGAAGTGCTGCTTCATAGGCAGTTCAGATGAATGAATGAATGAATGAATGAATGAATGGTCTTTATTGTCATTGATATAGTACAGGTACCAAACAACAACATTTGGGAGGGGGGGCTCCCCTGGTGCTAGGAAAAAAAAAACTAAAAACAAGAAGGGAAAAGAGCTGGTTTACATAAATAAAGGCTATGTACACTATCCACTATACTATACTATACAAATAAAACACTGTGCTGTACTCTATGCTATGCTATACCTATTCTAACATTTCCTATCTCTGAACCTTATGTACCCGAGGGTTGTCATATTGCACATAGTGTTATTGCACATTCATTTAAAGTGTCGCAGTTTGCAGGTTTGAAATGTTCACAGTTGTGTTTCAGTGTTGCACTTGATTTCAATCTAGTAGCTGCCATCAAATTGTCTAGATTGTCCAGGGCCTAGAACCTAGGTCTTTGCTGTGTTCAGGGCCTGAATGGCCCTGGGGTAGAAGCTGAGCTGAGCTGGTAGAAGCTGAGCTGAGCTCCCCTAGCCTCGCGTCTGTGCGCGCCGCCATCTTGGAACCTGACGCGAGCTGGTATCCTTGGTATGCAGATGCTGGAGAAGAAACCCGAAGGCTTAGCTACAGAAACACAACACATTCCAGGGTTCACCCCAGGATGGTTTTGAACAGCGGGGTCACTGGATTGCGTTATCAAAATCCAACATGTGCTCATGCATGTACAAATGTGCAAAGAATATAGCTAAAAACGCTGAATTCGCTGAGGACGCTTTCGGTGTTAACGACGATGTTGTTTGCGACCAAAGGAACGATGCAACGATGTTGTTTGCGATAGTTACTCTATCATTATTAAATATAGTTTCATTTGTGATGCCTTGAAAAATTCAACAGCATGGTGCAGCGACCACATACATTATTTGGGGAGAATTCTGCACTAGGACTCAAAGCCAGCATACCCATGAAATGAGACTGTGTCTGAGGGAGTTCTTTTTTTTTTCTCTCACCATCTCAGAACTGGGCATCTCTGGCTATGCACTCTCTTGGTTTGCATCCTACCTGGCCGATCGCTCTTACCAGGTGACGTAGAGAGGATCGCTGTCCTCTCCACAAGCCCTCACTACTGGAGTCCCCCAGGGCTCTGTCTCAGGGGTCCTTACTGTTCTCCCTCGATACCAAATCTCTTTGCTCTGTTATTTCCTCACATGGTTTCTCCTACCACTGCTATGCAGATGAGTTTTTTACATAATCTGATCCATTAGGTGTTCATTAATGCCTGTGTGGTGTTATTTTTAAAATGTTGACATTTTTGAGTTAGTAATTCATAAAATACAAAGGTTCCATCTCACAAAACATAATGGAATGTAAGAACTTTGACGCTCAATATCTCTGAACTGCCCTAAACGGAGATAGAACCTTATAATTCTAAGCTCACGACATGTCTGCGTCTTGCAGACATTTCTGCTTGGATGTCAGCCCACCACCTCAAGTTCAACCGTAACTAGACTAAGCTACTCTTCCCCTAAAATGAATAATGAATAAAAATGTAATTTGTCTTTCTTCTAGCATTGTGACTGTCAACGGCCCCTGGCCCTAGCATAGATGTCTTTTTTCTTATGATGACTGATGGATAGATGATTCACTTACTCAGACAGATGCATTTGTTGTAAGTCACTTTGGATGAAGGCGTCTGCTGAAATGTAAATGTAAATGTAACATGGATGAATGGACGTGACTAGGAGGATCAATTGACTGCCTGTACAGTAATCTAGTGCAATCTTAGCCTTCATTACAACATGGGTGTGCGAGTAATCAATAGGTTGGTGTCTCATTACTGTCTACTGGGCAGGAGAAAGCTTTGGGATCAACGTCTGGGATGGTCTGAGGGCGGAGGGGGGGGGGGAGGAGAGAGAGAGAGAGAGAGAGAGAGAGAGAGAGAGAGAGAGAGAGAGAGAGAGAGAGAGAGAGAGAGAGAGAGAGAGAGAGAGAGAGAGAGAGAGAGAGAGAGAGAGAGAGAGAGAGAGAGAAAGAGATGTAGAGCATGCAGACAACCCCAAGACCTGCAGCACCAATGCTCATGTGACGCTTCTTTATCCCCCCCCCCCCACCGCACCCTACCCCTAAGACAAGCCGCCTCCTCTGGAGCACTCAACTGGGCTACTGTAGCCAGAGTCGCCCCCGGGGCCCACGGAGCCCTTTCCTCTCTCCACTGTTTATTTACCGTGTCCAAACATGGCCTCGGTACTCGCTACTAAGCTCACTGCGACTGGCCGCCGGACCCTCACCAAAACACTCTCAGACAACAGTCTCGTTCCATCGGGTATGCTGGCTTTGCGTCCTCGTTCTCGCAGGGTTCTCTCCAAAGAATGTAAGAGTGACGCTGCACCATGCTGTGAACCTTTTTGAGGCATCACAAGACAGATTAAACTATATATATATATGCGTTCATAAATGAGCTCTGAGAGCACCGGTGGTGCGCACACTGGTGGTGTTCAACGTCATAGAGCCAACCAAAGTCATTTGATTGGACAAAAGGCGTTCCATGAGTGCTGATCCGATTTCCAGAGCGTATTTACGAACGCACCCGTAGTAATGGCACTGAGAGTGACTGACAGGAAGTGATGTCTGTCACAGTGTGCGATACACTGCTACTGTGACCAGACAGTCCAGGAACCCCTCTGTTTAGGAATGATGCCCCCGAATGAACGTGTAAATCCTCCCTATCGGACATAGCCCCTTTATTTACACTGGCTGCAGTAAAGCACGTTAAAAAGCACTTTTTGTAGTGTCTGATTTAGCAAAATGTTGGTCAATGATGTTCATTTATGTTCCAATAAGAAGTACATTCATGTAACTGCTTTGGAGTCAATTCTTAATGTAAACATTGATATGTTTAACAATGCTACATGTTATAGGGTTCCTTGAACCATTTAAAGCATTAGTTCTGAGAATCTCTTCATATTCAAGGAAAATTGATATTGTAACTAAATCGAATCGGAATCTAATCGAATCGAATCGAATCGTGAATCGGGAGCTGTGAATCGTAATCGAATCGTTTTGGGAAATCAGTGGTGATACCCAGCCCTATTTGTGAGGGGCCTGAAAGGTAAGCCTGCCACTACTCAAGCTCTCTCTCTCTCTCTCTCTCTCTCTCTCGCTCTCGCTCTCGCTCTCGCTCTCGCTCTCGCTCGCTCTCTCTCTCTCTCTCTCTCTCTCTCTCTCTCTCTCTCTCTCTCTCTCTCGATATCAGTAAAGATACCGCCACAAGCTGTTTATCAGCTAAATGAAGCCACTTTTAAAAGAGAGACTCACCACCCCCTCTGCACATACACACAGATGCACTTACACATACACACACACACACACACACACACACACACACACACACACACACACACACACACACACACACACACACACACACACACACACACAGTGTGCATGATGTGACAGAGACCCTCCAACTATCTTTCAGATCTACACTACATAATTATTCCCAGCAGCTTTCTTACAGTAATTCACTCTGGTGCTCTTGGAGTTCTTTGAAAAAGAAACATGTGTTGGAAAACATTCCAAAACCAAAGTTACTAATCAATGTCTGATGTAACATGAATGACCTAATTAGGTTCAAACACAGTATCAAATGTGCTTCTTGAGCAAAAACGCATATTCTTAGCTTGTCCGACAGGCACACACACTGAAATGTACACACACATTGAAATAGTGAGACAGGAAACGCCTTTCTCCCTTGTTTAGTACCTCTCCGTAATTACCGCCGTCCGACAAACTGCTTCATAAACCATTAGCGTAATGTTGCTATCATACAAGCTAATAAAAACGCTGTCAGATTAATTAATGGAATCATTTCGTGCATGGCGTAACATCGCTAGAAGGATCCAAGATTGCCTTGCGACATCCAATTTAGAATGGATGCCGGGAGAAACCGACAGAATAGTATGTCAACCGGCTGTCATTACACAATGACAACCGATATGTCATTATGTCCGTTGT
>NC_137678.1:46208791-46276291 GCF_963989245.1 Nansenia antarctica
CCCCATGGACGGTTAAACTAACACAGCTCAGACACAGTGAGCATTGTTTAGTGTCTGAGGCAACATTTTTAGTTGACTGCTTCTTATTGCCATGTGCTGCTGCAGCATGCTTTCTTTTATTTATTTTTTTGCTTCTAGCTTTTCGTTTTGTTTTTTTATAGCTTAGAGCTTATTAGGTTCTCTGCTTCAGTCTCCAGAGTAGATGAACAGGTTGTCGTTTGTAGCATAAGTAGCAAAATCCTCTCTCTGACAACACACAAATACCTGACACAGTCCCCAAACACAGCTACTATTTGGGATGTATACAGTACCAGTCAAACGTTTGGACACACACTACCCCACTCAATTGAATGACCCATTGACCAATTGAATGACCCATTCAATGTGATCAATAAGGCAAGAGCTCCACAGCCAATTATGTCCACATCCTTGACCTGCATGGGTCAGAATAGCCAAGCTAACAACACAAGCCGACAAAACCAAAACATATCTCAGAATACAATACGACAAATCAGATAGGATGAGTCAATATAGAGAGAGAGAAATATGACGTAAACAATCTCCGTAACTCGACGATATTAAAATCAGAGGGAGGAGGAGACAACAGCAAGCTCGATATAACACGTTTCGGGACAAAGATGCGACAGTGGGATCGCTGGGCTCTCTCTCTCTCCATTGCCATATGCCAATCAATGAATTATTCAGGGAGATGAGGAGTCTGGGTTCCCTTCCCAATCAGTGCACCCCCCAAACCCCCCCCCCCCCACCCACCCACTGCCAGTCTCCTGCTAACCCACCACCCCATATATCCCCACTGCATCTCCCCTGCATCTCAGGCAGGCCAGGCAGACACCTCCTGTTCTGCCTCACACCCAATAAAGTGTGACATCCCCTTTCTGAACCTCCTGGCTGGCCTACCACATAGTTAAGCTCCTGATTTCATTACCCATTGCCAACTGTAGGAGCCAAGCATTATTTGTTTATGAAGGGTACTGTATAATATCTTATTCAATATTGGGGAACTAGGTACGGTAGCGCTATATTTTTGATCACCAAGGATGGTCCCAATCCTGTTTCTGATTTGTTATTGGATTGTAGACCGCGGTGGGAGAACACTAAATCGGATTACAGAGAGAGCCCAGGAATGATAGCAGAAAAGTGTTCAGAAATGAAACTCGAGACAAAAAACTGCAGCAGGTACTGTAGCGTACGACTGGAAAGCTTATGGAAGTCATCGCTCAGGACCAAATGTCTCGTGTGGAGTGCCTTGCCTTTATCTACTCCCTGAACTGTTCCCATTATTGGTGCCTTTTATTGAGATTATCTGAATACGTTCTCATACGAAATTAGCCTGAACTGAACCTTGCATGTGCTCAAGACACTTCATGTTTTTTGGCACGTGCAAGGTTGAGTTCAGTACTAATTTCGTATGAGAACGTAATCAGATCATCTCAATCGTGGGAACAGTTCAGTGAGTAGTAGATAAGGGCAAGGCGCTCCACACAACACATTGGTCATGAGCGATACAGCTCAGCATGGCGATTTGGCACTATTCTCCACCCATGAAAATCAAACACCATGTTGGCATTTCATGTAGAAATATCTTCTGTTATCATTAAGGCATGTGTACAAGATTTGCTGTAGGCTTATTGCCTATATGCCTATATGGGGCTTTCCTTGTTAGAGTGGAAAAAAAGACCCAAAAATACTATCATTACTTATTACTTATAGGGCCGGTTTCACAGACAAGGCTTAAGCCTAATCCTGGACTAAATCACACTTTCAATGTAAAATCTCCATTGAAGATGTTTTTTAGTCTAGGACTAGGCTTAAGCCTTGTCTGTGAAACCGGCCCATAAGGTCTCAAATATCGATTCCTTTGTTTTTAGTTTTTCTTCCTCACCATGTGAAAGAGAAAGGTGATAATGACACCATAGACTGACATCAGCACAATATGCACGACTGTAGATCGACTACTGGAACATTGCCAAACTCCGTCCTGCACTCACTCTGGCAGATGCAGAGAAGCTCGTCCACGCCTTTGTCTCCTCCAGACTGGACTACTGCAACGCACTCCTCATCGGGATTCCTAGCAGCTGCCTCCAGAAACTTCAATACATCCAGAACAGCGCTGCTAGGATCCTGATGAGGGTGCGCAAATATGATCACATCACCCCCATCCTCAAATCACTTCACTGGCTCCCCGTCTCCCTCAGAATTGAATTCAAGGTCTCCCTCCTCACCCACCAATGCATCCATGGAACTGCCCCCCCCCTACCTCAAGGAACTCCTCCATACCCCTCAGACCTCCTCACGCACCCTCCGTTCTACTGCCACCAACCTCCTCAAGACCCCCAGGACCAAGCTCCGCACAATGGGAGATCGGGCCTTCTGCTCGGCTGCTCCCAGGCTGTGGAATGCTCTCCCTGACCACCTAAGGGCACCACAGTCTGTGGATGCTTTTAAACGTGGCCTTAAAACCCACCTTTTTAATAGAGCCTTTTTTTTGCCTTTTAATTGAATGTTTTTTGCTTTATCTTACTGTGTTGTAGCACTCTGAGATTTTATATGTAAAGTGCTTTTATAAATAAAATGAATTATTATTATTATTATTATTACTGAAATGGCATTGTGGCCGCTAGACCGTAGACGAAAGGAAAGTCTACTTTTAAATAACATCTGTGTTTGATTTCTTGGCATGCGTCCAAGTATAGAGCTATAATACGCAGCAGTAAGTTCGATGATCTTGAGGATATCGGAAAAACAATTATAGAGCACTCATTTTCACTTTGGCATCCAGACAGTGGGAAAGGAATGACAGAGCAAGTTTGTGAATGAGGAAGGGCTCGACCACATTGTTAACCTATCGTAAGTGAAGAGAATCCCCATTCATACGAATGCCTGGAGCAGATAAGACTCCAGACATCAGCGCCCAAGCCTGCCAAGAAGCCAGTCGTTCAACCTCTCCTAATCCAATCACAGCAACCAGATCCTAGTCGTTAGGGAGTTACATTAAGACTGACTGTATGAGGCAAACTTAGGGTTGGTTGCTCATGGAAGAACCCTTGCATTCAGTGGAGGAAGATGGTCAGTGGTTTTCCAGAGTCAAGGTGATGCCTGGTTCTCTGACTTGGAGTGTATCTGAGCTAGGGGTGGGCATCGACGATCGATAATTGATCGATAAGGATCTTGGTCGATCACAAAATAAAACATTTGGTCCATCACAAAAAAAAAAAAATCGACCAAATGTTTTATTTTGTGATCGACCAAGATCCTTATCGATCAATTATCGATCAATTATCGATCGTCGATGCCCACCCCTAATCTGAGCCTAAACACGTCCCGCTAAAGAATACATAATACATCAAACTATGAATGAAGACAAATGTTCAATACATTGTGGGGATTCTTTTACCAATCGTGAGCTTACAATTATACGGTTCTATCTCCGTTTAGGGTAGTTCAGAGATATTGAGCGTCAAGGTTTTTACATTCCATTATGTTTTGTGAGATGGAAACTTTGTATTTTATGAATTACTAACTCAAAAATGTCAACATTTTAAAAGTAACACCACACAGGCATTAATAAACACCTAATGGATCAGATTATGTAAAAAAAACGGGAGATAGAACCGTATAATTCTAACCTCACGAACTGTTAGATGCAATTGTAGAAAAGGAGACCTCGGAGTGGCTTTCTTCATTCACTCATATCCCCCAGCCTCTTTGTCGTGTGATTACTGAATGGGCTGGCCCTCTCAGAGTGTGTGTGTGTGTGTGTGTGTGTGTGTGTGTGTGTGTGTGTGTGTGTGTGTGTGTGTGTGTGTGTGTGTGTTGGTAGAAGAGGAAAGGATGGGCCAGGGATGAGAGAAGGGGAGGAGTGTAGAGTTTCACCCTGCACAGTGTCATTAAGGGCCAGGGAGTGGGAAGGGAAGGCTTTCCACCGATAGTGTGTATGTGTGTATGTGTATGTGTGTGTGTGTGTGTGTGTGTGTGTGTGTGTGTGGAGACATCGTTGCCTTAACATCACCTCCCCTGCCCACAATCCCCTGCAGCAAGGTCATGCAAACCATCAATCGATGGAGATTGAATAAGAAGACAGTTAAAGATGAAGAAAAAAGCATTAAAGGTTTTCCTGACCAGAACTGACTTGCAACTGACTAGTAGCGTCAGTTTGACACCATTTCAGAGGCAAGCTGGCAATAATGTAAATCGGGCCATAAAAGATGCCATTAAATAAGAAGTGTATTGGCATAAAGACTGCACTCTCTGTGCCACAGGTATCCATGTACAAATCCCTTTAGTGATAACATCTGTGATTTAGTACAATATAATTTCTGTCACTCTCTAAATGAAAATAGCGTTGACACGAAATAAAGCATATACTGTACATTACAGAACTGCCTTTGAACACTAATGACTAAGTCAAGAACATATTATCGAATCATCCATTCATCTATGTGTGTGTGTGTGTGTGTGTGTGTGTGTGTGTGTGTGTGTGTGTGTGTGTGTGTGTGTGTATGTGTGTGTGTGTGTGTGTGTGTGTGTGTGTGTGTGTGTGTGTGTGTGTGTGTGTGTGTGTGTGTGCGTGTGTGTGTGTGGTAGCGAGTGTCTGAATCCATGTTCACTCATTCCTCAATGTGAATAGCATTCATCCCTACTGGATAGGAGGGACAGATCAGATGTTCTCATGACAGCTCCTTCTTATGCTCTTATTTCCCCAGAAACACACGACATGTCCCGTGCTAATCACACCTTTACACCGGATGCACATTTTCCACGCTCTGTAATGATCATCGGGGAGAATCCTTAGACCATTGTTCCAAGTGCATTACATCATGCATGCTTCTCCATCTCCATCCCGCCCCCTTTAACTCTCTGTTTCGCTACTCTCTCTGACAGTGGTGGCCATACAGTGCATTCTGTAGCCTACAGAATCTACTACATCTCCACTACTACTACCGGTAACATCCTTAGGTAAATGTAGCCTATGGGTAAACCAATGCACTCATTCACATCCTTTTACTCCAGCATCATCATGTACATCTGGGAGAAGTTGAGGATGTGAGGAGGGCACTGTTTCTAATTCACCTTGAGCGTGTTACAGAAGCAGGTCGTGATATGCAGTCGTCGACAAGGCAAGGAGACGTGAAACAATGAAAGGCATTCTATTCGCCGACTATTAGTGCCCCATACTTACGATTTATCCCTGTAATGTATGTAGGCTCCTTCAATGGATCAATGACAATCGCAGTCTCTGCAAGCTAACCGGAGTCACACAGCTGGGACCATTAGCGGCCAATCCTAGGATGAAGCTTCACTGGAAAAAAGCAGCGGCGCCAGCCAGACGAAAGCTCCGATAAAAGGCGAAGCTGCATCTACAGCTGGCATTTTCAAAAACTTGAAATTGCCCAGTTCAGTTGTGACATTTGGTTCTCCAGATACACCCATTGGTAAAAATATGGCACGTTACGAATTCAGCTGCGAGAAGCGGAGCTGGTACAGACCATTGTCTGAGCCGACGGAGGGGAGGTGTACTGCATCTTAAAGTTGCAGCTGTGCAATTCTCTGATCATCATAACATCATGGTCCTAAAATGCTGTCTGTGTATCATAACATTATTGGATAACATCATAACAACAACATCTAATGATCTGAGGATAGTCATTATACGCACTCTAAAGTGAAAACAAGTCTTTCCGCTGGATAAATGACAGTTAAGTGCCCAGAAATTGCAACATATATAGTAACTGTATCTTTATAGAGTTAATTGAAGCATACATCTATAAATAATATTATTTGAAATTGGCATGCAGTCATTATGCTGCCGCAGTAGGATAATGTCTCTTTAGTCCATATGATTGCCCCTTTTTTACATGATTGCCCCAGTTATGGAAGTGTACATCAGAACAAGAAATCCTTCCTAACACTTCCCTGCATACTCACCCTCATAGTTCCCCTAGATGGTTTCTGCCATGCTCGAAATAAATTGTGTAGTAATCGAGACTGTGCGTCCAATTACGTTTACATCTCCCAAGACAGCTTTGACCATATCACAGTTGTTGCGCTTTAATGCTCTTTAAATATACAACATGCGCCTGGATATGAGACTCTAGGTGGGCATTAATTGGGTACCTACACGATAGAAGAGTATGCCAGGGCGGTGGGCACAGTCCCACAGGTAGGTGTGCCAGGTGTTAGCCATTTAGACAGATAAGGTAAGTGTAAATATGAGAAGGGAAACGATCCACAAGAGGCGCAAGTACAAGTATCTACATGGTCCCCATACTGTAGGTACAGTAGAGGCGCACTTTTTCGGAAGTTAAACTGCGTCTGTAATGGTTGCTCAAGTCACAATTCATTCAAGTTCACGCGTCCTTCAATGCAGCTACTGTATGTTACCTGACTACAGTATATTAAACCAAACGACACCCACTCCCCTTTAACTTCATCGCAATGTGCATGGAGCCACACTGTAGACACGTATGGATCTTGAAATAATGACCTGTCAGAAGAATTCATACATTAGGCAGCAACCTTTGAGCTCTTGTATATTTGTTTTGTTATATCATATTATACGAGGCATATATAGAGAGAGATAGAGGAAATGGTTTACTCATTGTTTGTTATAGTCTCCCAACAGAGCTGTAACATTTAACAATGCTAAACACCTATTTGACTGTATTGGACTATTACACCCTTATAACAATGAAAACATGTTTTCTATTATGGAAATATCAACAGCCAGCCAATGTGTCTTTCTCATCTGAAAATAGTGAGCATTTGTATGCAATACAACTGAATGTAAAGTGTATTTATTTGAAATGTCTCCGGGTGACATGGAGACAAACTTAATCATGTGCTTGAAAATCAATTTTCTCACTGAGAAGTGTGTTGAGCAATCTTGTGATTGAAAATGTACAAATCAGACGGAGAGTCAGAATCTACGACCGGTCCTGTTGACGCATGCCAGAGGGAAATCAATACAGTGAAACAGGAAACAAATGTAGCAACACATGCAAACTGCCCTTGGGCTCGGCTGTATTCTATTATTGCCTTTTTGGGCTATTTTGACTTTTAATTGCTGATAGTATAAAAGACTCGATTGTGTTGCTGTAGAGGACGCATGTAGACGCACCATCTGCATGATATACCACTGTAGCTTCTTATTATTATTATTATCAATGTCATCACCAAAACATTTCACAATGACAATTCAATATAGGTTCTAAAGCAAAGACTAGCGTGAAAAAAGACAAATACAATTAAAACCATATCCCTATACAATGCATTTGCAGCCATGACGAAGCAACCGTTTACCTTTAGCTTCAGAGAACACTAAACACTATGGGGACCAATGGTTACACACACACAGTTTATGCCTATCAAATATTAAAGAAACTTTAATTATTTGTTTAGGAGTGTTAGGGAACCCTGTGTCATTGTGCTTTGTAAAACACAAAGCACAGTATAAATGCATCTTTTAGCCCAGTCCAATAGCATGGTGTGTTCTATGAGCATTTAGTTAAGCGAGAAGCAAGAGGTCATTAACGAGGCATATTCTCACAAAGGATAGCTGCAGGGTATCCAACAGACTACAAAAGAAAAAAATGGGCCCTTTTTCTCTCAGTTCACATCTCCGCCACTGGAAGCAGGGTGACTGGAGGGACGTCAGGCTGAGTGTGGTGCCGCTGTCCATGGTGCTGATCCTGGCACACGGCACATCCGCTTCACTGTAGCTCCCGGGGGGAAACACTGGCAGTCATAGCGGAGGCAGTTGATCAGCTTCATAGCGACTTTAGTGAAAATTATCAGAATTGATTGATGAAAAGCTGAATAATGTCGCTTACCATTTCTCTTTTACACATTGTGTGTCGAGCACATCTGTCTTTCATATTATTCCACGACAGGCAGCCCACTTTTTGGGTCAGTTTCTTGTGTTATGTATATAGTATTATTATTATTATTTGCATGATTATGATTATTATGATTATTATGATGATTATTATTATTATTATGCTGCTGCCACATTCCCAGAGAAGCCCCTACTCCATTCAGGAGTCAAAAGTGCTCTGCCTGGCTCCATCTCTACCTGCGGAGGAGGGTTTAGCTCAGCTGAGAAGGGTTTATCTCCTGCTGAAAGCCACTGTGTCCTACGAGAGGAGCCAAAATGGTCGCCACGTGAAGAATGGAGGTTTCTTTCACCACCTATCGATGCTTAATCAAACAAACTGAGAAACACACAAACACACACACACACACACACACACACACACACACATACTGAGAGCTGAAGGTAACTTCTGCAGGATTGAATGTGTTTGCCATGAGAGTGGAACGGTCCATACTGTATCACAGGAACTGTACCTATGTCTCCAGGGTTTATCCAGTTGACGTGAGAAGAAGAGGTCCTTAGAGACATGTTGGCGACTGCCCAAATCCCCCTCGTTGATCATAATAGCACACAACATGGCAAATGTTAGAAGATTAGACTTCCCAGCTTCATTCCCTCCTTCCCTCCTTCCCTCCTTCCCTCCTTCCCTCCTTCCCTCCTTCCACTTCAGCCATGCAAATGAACCGATTCATATTCAGCATTTGTTGAATTGCTCATTTCACAATAAAATCTCAATGATCCTCACATTGAAAGAGAGCGGTCAATTAAAAAAGGCATACTGACACGGGTTGGGTTTTGGCTCAGCAGGGGTGCTGATGCTAGCAAATGTTTCTCTCGCATGAGGATTTTGTATTCCTACTATTCCTATTCAGCGATACGCATGAATACAAAAATACACATTTTAATGACACACTTGAGGAAGTTATTTGACAAAATTGTAAATGAGATGCCTGAGCCTTCCACCCAGCGGGGGTCCTTGGTTTTGAGAGAATCTTTTTCACCAAAGATCAAAGGGGTGGGTGATATCAAGCTTGACATTTTCCTCAGCTGTTAAAGACACTTTTTCAGGGCTTCACATTGACAAGGCCTATCGCGGGCCTCCTTGACGTATTCCCACACAGCCCTGACAAACCGCTGAATGATTTACCCCTCTGCCATCCCAGTTCATTCAATACAAATCGGCCTATATCAGCAGAGGCTTGTACAAAGCAGGACCTGACAGAGAGTCTGCTATCTTTATTACTTTTTGAACCTATGTCTAACAACCCTGGCTTCTGATGGGGGGGGGGTAGGGAAGATGGGGGGAGGGGGGGGGGGGTGGGGGGGGGCAGGATTGGTCTCTGTGTGATACAGTGATAACAGAGATGGACTCAGGCTGGGCTGGAAGATATACCGGTCCGAGACAGGGACTGAAAGGGATTACAAGTGTCTGAACTCTGATAAATCTTTTTATCTGGCTTTCCCCACCTCTCCCCCACACCGACACCCCCACCACCCGCCCACTACAGCAATATTATTGCACCTTAATGCACATCTCCTGCCACAGTGACAGCACCTGAACACAGACCCCATAAACCTACAATAAACAGCGTTATTGGTCCTGTCCAAACAGTGAAATGTGCCGCACAGATTGAGGAGGGGGAAACACAATGGCGGCAACTCTCGGATGAGCAAAGCGCCCCCCGTGTAAGGATCCATTTTTTTCGGAGACGTTTTTTTTCATGGAGGACAGGAGAGGCACACACGTGAAGGTGAACCATGGACTTTACCATGTGGCGTTTAGTGTAGACTCAGGGAGAAGGTAGTATTGTTATTATTAGCTCATTAAAACAATATGTGGGTGGGCAAAGATAACCATGAATTGAAGTGGTGGGAAGAACAACACGCCTGGTTGGGTTCATCCTATCGTCTGAAGGTGGGCGAAGCCACTATTCATCAAATAATACTGTTTTTATAGCTTATTAATGTATATTATCATCCCACCTGCTGTATGTGTAATCCTGTTTGTTGAACAGACACATACTGTTGTATTGTATTCTTAAGAGGTATCATTTCCATTTGCTATTTGTGGTGTGGCTCAGTTGGTGGAGCAGTGTAAGTCTCTCTGGATAGAATAAAAAAAAAAGTCTACAAAATCTAAATGACATATATATCTGTAAAACACATTTGTCTATGCAATGAAGTATATCAAAGAGATTTCCTCTGGTAAAAATGCTCTCAAAATAATATTTTGACTATTGACGAAAATGCTATGCTAAATGAATCGTATGGTGGTGTTAACATTGCGTCTCTGTCATGTGTAACTGGGTGTGACTATATAACATGATAACGGGTATTACAACACACAGTATCTGTTGTGACATTCCCTGACAACCGAATATATTCTACTTCATTAAGATTCATGGGCACTCATTAAGCTGAGGAGGCCAACGATACAATACTGCAATTACCAGCTTTTTACAACCCTCTAGTTTCAGAATCACACCTCACCCCCAACTCTAAAGTGCCATCTTGAAAGCAAACATTATCAATATCAAAGCAGATAATATAAGTCCTGGGGAAATATAGCACTGAGATGTTCCATTCATCCATTCTTGCTGTGATGTTAAATTGTTTGAATAAACAGCAGGGGGACTAGCTCCCGTTCTCAAGCGCGGTCATTAGAGTGTACCCATGCATAAAATGCCCTTCTCACTCACTCAGGGAGCAAAGACTTTCAGCGTCGGAAAAAAATCTTATAATCTCTGGAATAACAACATGGTCTCTCTTAGCTCCTGCTTATCGCAATGCTCCGAGCTGAAGAGTCAGTGTGTGTGTGTGTGTGTGTGTGTGTGTGTGTGTGTGTGTGTGTGTGTGTGTGTGTGTGCGTGCATGTGCGTGCGTGTGTGCTCCACATGTTCTTGAATGAAACTGACCCTGCTCCCAGTAGACAGCGACTGTAGCACCACACCTTCTCCGCAGAGGAGGAGCGAAAAGAAATGAGAGAAGACAAAGAGCTGGCAGCCTGAATTAGATTGTGTTGTCGGCTGTCAGCGAGAAGTTAATTGGACCAACACCTGTGTCACGAAATGGTAGTATCAGAACGAGGCCTGTCGACGGAGCTCACAGTTTCACACAGAAGGAAAAGAGCCCCCCGCCAAAACTGTTCTCCACACACTTGACCTTCATCCAGAGAGAGACACTGCCTCGCAACAAAGCCCCTATTGGAAGGACGTGAGCTTAGAATTATTAGAAGGTTCTATCTCCGTTTAGGGTAGTTCAGAGATATTGAGCGTCAAAGTTTTTACATTCCATTGTGTTTTGTGAGATGGAACCTTTGTTTTTTTTTATTAATTACTAACTAAAAAATGTCAACATTTAAAAAAAAACACCACACAGGCATTAATAAACACCTAATGGATCAGATTATGTAAAAAAAAAACTCAATTTTGCCTTATAATTCTAACGTCACGAGGACCCATACGTTTGTTAGGGAAGACGAATAGAAAATGGCTCCACACTCCTACTCACGCTCCTACTGTACAGCTCCGTGTGGCTTAGAGAAGACTCTTACCTGGTGTGGAGTGAAACAGAGTTCATCATGTTATCTTGGGAAATGCATTACAGTGGAAATGTGATAATACGATACAACATTGAACATTATATTTATGATTATAATACATGATACTGTAACATGCTTTTTCAAACAGAATATGTATATTTTCTATCCTATATCTCTTTCAATATCTCTCTGTCCAATCTATGTCATCGGTGAGCACAGTCAGTCTCTGGTCCTTTCGTCCCTGTGTACTGTACACATGGAGAGAAATTATATTTGATCTCCTATCATTTGATAGAAAAAAAAATACATATTGCCTTTCAGTCTGACAGCTTTGAGAGAGATAACATCGCACGTGTTCGCCCATCTCGGCTGGGCGGAGTGATGCATGGGGGTCCGCCGCTGGGGTCTAGGCGCGGGCGTCACCCTGTCATACATCACATGGACAGAGAGACAAGAGCACGGCGCTGTGGCGGTTAAATATTAATCGAGTGTGCCCTGCTGCTATCGGAAATCCAATTGACTTTCTGTGGCTGAGCTAGCATAGCATTCCCTTGAGTTGGTGGTGCAGGATCAGGGAATAGATCCGGGCCAAGCCAGGAGGCTCTGTAGTTACAACACCAACAGGCATGATCCACTGTGCTTCCTTATCTATGTGTCTTTACATAAGCTGTACAGCTCACCTACTACTACTTCTGTGAATGTAAATAGTGGCACAGGACTTGTTTGCAGACAGTGCAATCCATCAGATGTCATTGGATTTTCGAAAAGTTCTGCCCATTTCTTGCTGATGTGTATCTCTACATCTTTCAGGCTGCTGCAGTCTGCTGACAGCTGCAGAAAAACACAGACTACAAAAGGTGATGAGTCCAAAATATCAACTGCACGGACGAAAACAATACACAGAGACAGTGGTGTAGTCTACGTGATACGCAGGACTACGCCGTATACCCACTAGGAAAGGCCAAGGATTTCCGTATATCCGCTTAAAAATGTGCGAGTATACATAACGGCGTTTTGTGACAGAACTTTCACACTTTAATTCGTAAAATTCACCCCGTCTGTGTTACGAAGTCCTTGACTTTTGGACCATTGGGACTGACTGTAGCGTCATGGGGGGAAATGCGACATGAAATATGTCAAAATGCAGCACTATCATGCACAGATCAGCCTTATAACATGTAATGTTAGATATATAACGTTAGACAGGGGAGCGCAGATTTATTTTTATGGTGTTCTGAAATGAACAATATGAGGCTGGGAGGGGGAAATCACAGTATACCCACTAGAAAAAACTAGACTACACCACTGCATAGAGATGTACAGTAAAGTATGTTGATGTTTCAACCGTCTATGTGCATTCTGATACCAATTCGGAGCAGGCAACTACAGGTAGAAGCAACAGACTGACTCTCAAAGCAAGAGCATGTTGTTGTCTTGTCACCAATCTTCACTCTGACATCTCCACATGCATTTACAGATGTTGACTTTCAATAAACATTTCACTGAAATATGGATAATACCAAAAAATAAAAAACTTCAAGCGTGCTTCAGTCAGACACACTATGCCAACACAAACATCCTCACACACAATCTGGACTGAGGAGAAACCTTGATATCAGATAACAGGTATGATGCTTTCCTCCCATGATTCAAGACTTTTTTTTTTCTTGCTTTTTGTTTTTATTTTGCCACGGCAGAGTGCAAAATGTGATGAAAATGTGGAAAGGAATGGCTTTGATCCTCTAGAAAAAAAGCAAGTGTGTGATATTTTGGATATGGAATCTCAGGTCTGAAGATAATTCCGCAGAGGTGTTATCAGGGCATCAGCTAAATTGATCCATGCACTAAACTGACGGTGACATTGAAGATGAAGCTTGTGAAGTCAATGCAAATCCGGCCCATCCTTCTATGGTACATGTGTGTCTTAAACCCCTTTCACACATGTGAGCCTTCCCAGTACATTCCCTGGAATTTACCTGGTGAGGTGTATGTGTGAACGCGACTGTACAGGGAAATTCTCTCAGGCAATTACCCTGGTCAGGACCTTGTATAATTCCATGGAATTTAGGGGGAAGGCTTAGGTATGAACAGAAGCCTGAACATTCCGTGGTCCGGTTACGTATGTCTTACGCAAGACGTTTTCACATGGAACAAGTTAACCAATCACAGCGAGGAGTTTCTCATTTGGCTGTTTTGGTTCACTCCACTAATGTGGAGTGAACTGGCTAGTTAACCCACATCACATCAGCCAAAGTCATGATAAATGTAATTCCACAACTGGATACTACTTCATTTCCAATCATAGTTAGCTAGCTTACTTACTTAGCTAGATTACTTATCAAATGCACATTTGTGATATGTTTATGCAGTGCGCACCAGTGGCACTTCCAGTCAGCGATATGCCTAATTGAGTTAACTCATATTATGCTTACCATCATCAAGTTCTCCCATGCTGTGCTTTTGGACTAGAATAGTATGTTTATATCAACGGTAATCAAGTACTTTAGTTGGCGAGCGAACTTGGTGATGGTAAGCATAATACGAGTTGACTCGCTGAGGTGAAAAATATGATGAAATGGCGGTATGATATGGTAGATATATATATGGTATATGGCAGTCTCACGCACTTGTCTCGTACGAATTCACGTGTACTACGTTCCAGTTCTGCATCCAGTTGAATGTGTGATTCAAGTAGCTCGTGCAAACCCGGGAATGCCATTGACATGTGTGAAAAGGTGCAACACGGCAATCGAAGGCCATTTAGCTCATGTGTGAACGGTGAAAATCACTGGCGGACCCGGGTTGGGATTCCATGTAATTTACAGGGTACTATGTGTGAAAGGGACTTAAGTACCCTCCTAAACCCCCAGAGAAACAGCAGGTGTCTGTACCGATTCCATGTGAGTAAGACTTCATCTCAGTCTGCACGGTATGAGTATAGAGAGTTAGAAAGGGTGAGAGAGAGTGAGAGATTGAGGAGGAGGGGGGGGGGAAGCAGATAAATACAGTGAAGAGAGAGAGAGAGAGAGAGAGAGAGAGAGAGAGAGAGAGAGAGAGAGACAGAAGGAGGAGGAAAGAGAGGAAGAGAACAATGATGTATTGTATATTCCTCCACACTAGCGATTTGGGCGGCAGCCATGTTTGGAAATGGTTCATTGAACACAGAGGATTGTCTCTCTAATGGACCTTTCTTTATCGTCTTATCTTCAGGTGCATCATCTTTTTGCAAATGGCTGCCAGGGCTTATTTATTACGATAAGCCACTGATGAATACAAATGACAAGGGGTGAGCGTAGGCACCCTCGCCGTACGAATATGAGGTCGGCCTTAGTGCTTCGTCTTGTTTTGTCTCGCTGTCTGCCATTACAGATGAAGTCGTACTACTTTACCCCGCGCCCTGCGTGTCTCACATTCAGAGCATTCCACTGGGGCGAGGAGGAGAGGGATTGGGCTTTTCATCTCCTCTTTTAACACATCTGTTCTGCCCATTTGTTGGTCGAGGCTGAGTGAACGCTTGTGACAGCAGCAATGTGTGAGGATTCCTGAAATTATTCGGAATTAACATTAGTCTGTTCCTCAAACATGCTGCTATCGCCCCCCCCTTCCGGCAGGGCCTGTTGCCCTTGAAGTGAACGACTGCGACGCAAAATCAATTGAATTAGAGGAGATCTCAGTCCCTCTCTTTTATGTGTGGAAAGAGGACAATTCCTGTTGCATCCGCCCTGATTGGTCGCGTTGGGTCTCAGTTGCCAGGCAACCATTCCAGCGGTGCGGCTTGGCCTAGCAGACAGGCAGCTGTTAATGAAGCCTGGGGAGCGGGTAGGGAGCGAGCTGCAGCATGGCTGCCCTGCGTGTTTCTCATGCCTCGCACGTCCCCACGTGCGCACACACACACACACACACACACACACACACACGCATGGCGGGAGACTGACAGACATAAGGACGTGGTGTGTGTGGGTGTGTGTGTGTGTGTGTGTGTCTGAGTGTGTGTGTGTGTGTGTGTGTGCATGTGTATATATGTGTGTGTGTGTGTGTGTGTATGTGTGTATGGAGCCAATTCTCACAAGGGCCAGTGTCAGCTGTCTGAATGCAATCTCCGAGAGCCCCCTCATGACTAATATTTACACTGGGAGGAGGCGCACGCCGCATGCATAATCACCAAGGATGCTCCTCCTCTCTCCCCACGGGGGTAACAAACCTTTAATCAAAATTGACATTTCAGAATTTGAGTACTGTATATGGCTCTCGACTCCTAAGTCTTTGAGCAGGATGCAAAGGGCGAGCTATAACTCATTAGATTTCATTAATCAGGGATGGGTGTGATTTAGAAATGAGTCTTGAGAAAAAGTGAAAGATCAATAATATGTTGTATGAGTGAAACACTGGAGTTGAAGTTAAAGTCCGCCATAATGGATTTTTCTGCAGGCGAAACATTTGGCCAAACTTATAGAAATTCGCTTAAAAATAATAAACTGTAAGTCAGATCGGTCCGAAATTGTATATGAACATGCGTGGTGCACGTCTCTCTATATGGTGTTAAAGGATAAGAGATCCATTTAAAGATATCGGCGAAAATGATATGAAAAGAAAAAAAATTGGCCCAGAATTTTCAAATGCTCTGAGAATTTGCCCTGCTACGTCAATATGTATGGCAGTCGACAGGCTGAAAGAGGGCCCTACACTACAATGTCGAAGCATTTGAAGATATCTAAAAAAAACAGGCCTTTGAAATTTGACCATTTTGGCTAAAAGCTAAGGCTAATGCTAATATAGCATTTTAAAACTTGTCTTCTCATGACCACTTTCCCTGAATCAGTCAGATGGGGGTGGCATACTATGCTAGGCTTGCAGAATATAGTGTAAGTACATTATAAGTAATGAAATGCTTGACATAAACTATACAACATGGTCATTAACTGGGGAAGGTTAATCCACAATGCATTTTCGTATTTAAGCTTAGTGTATACCATCATAGCATAGTAGCCTATGTATATCAGACCATAATTAGGTGACTGGTACCTTACAGGCCTGTGGTCCTAGGGTACTTCATAATATCATAGCTTAGTATATCATGAGTTCAACTTGGCCCATATTAGGTGAGTGGTCCACCCCCCTGTCTGTAGGTCTACCCCCTATCTGTCAATCTACAACCTGTCTGTAGATCTACCCTGAGTCTGTCAATCTACAACCTGTCTGTAGATCTACCCCGTGTCTGTCAATCTCATCCCATTTATGGTTATGGGGGCATATCTGTAGAAACATGCCCCATTGCTGCTTGCGGTTATATTTATTATGATTATTATGATTATGATTATTATGATTATTATTATTATTATTAATAAACGTAAATACTAAGTGGTCATGAAATCCAAAATATACAGCAATTAGCCACACAATACAGCTATGTTAAAACAGTAATTAACAATTAGAGAGGAAGCAACTACCGGTACACATATTTTGAGAAGCATAGTTAGAGCTAATAGGAAGGGAAAATAAGTCAGACGTCTTCGCGCAGATGGTAGAACGGAAAACTTCACAACAGGGAGATAGTGTTGATTAATGATGTGTGTGTGTGTGTGTGTGTGTGTGTGTGTGTGTGTGTGTGTGTGCGTGCGCGTGCGTGCGTGTGTGTGTGTGTGTGTGTGTGTGTGTGCGTGCGCGTGCGTGCGTGCGTGTGTGTGTGTGAGTCACACAGTGGAGAGAGAGAGAGCGCACAGGCTGGAATGAACAGTGAGGTAGTCCGAGTTCTGAGTAAGGCTCTAGCCTCATCATACTGCTACACACCCAGCTACACACCCAGCTACACACCCAGCTACACACCCAGCTACACACCCAGCTACACACCCAGCTACACACCCAGCTACACACCCAGCTACACACCCAGCCCCCCTACGGGACACTGGGAATGGGGATTCTGTTTCGTCTTCCACAGGGTTTTAGTGATATCATAATGCCATTATGAAGAAATAAACCAGATGATGTTTCTGGATACTATATGATCATGGATGTAGAAATGTATCTGTGTAAATGTGTGTGTGAGTGTGTGTGTGTGTGTGTGTGTGTGCGCGCATGCATGCGTGCGTGAGTGAGTGTAGGACTGCATGTGTGACTGGGTCATTCCATCAACCCGTCTCCCTGTCGACTACACGTCCCTAGGGGCTGACCTCTCCTCTCACATGCGTGTGGTGGCGGGGCAGTGCAGCCACTGCGTTGTCCCGGGTGAAGAAGAAGAAGAATGAACAATTTCCCTCAGACGACGCCCCAGACATTGGCCTGTCAAGCTTTTCAGGGACGGCCTGACAAAATGGCCCATTCATGTGCACTTAACATGGCCCCACATTGTCCCCCCACGGACCACTTTAGCAGCCACTCTCAGTGCGGTCTCTGTGGACAGGGATGCTGAGCTGCCGGCCCCCCACCGGTCCCCCCAGTCTGTCCCCAGTCTGCCCCTGCTGGCTCCCTGTTCTCCCAGCCGTAGAACAAATGGACCAGTGCCCAGCTTGTGGCCTGCGCCGTCCCCGCCACGGCAGACAGATCTCCCCCTCTTGCTCTGGGTCGGCTTTGGGGATTTCCAATCAGCCACACAGACACAGGGAGGCATCGGAGCGCCAAGGACTGAGATCGTCTAGACGAAGTCGTGAGCTCAGAATGATAAGGTTCTATCTCCGTTTAGAATGATAAGGTTCTATCTCCGTTTAGAATGATAAGGTTCTATCTCCGTTTAGAATGATAAGGTTCTATCTCCGTTTGATAAGGTTCTATCTCCGTTTAGAATGATAAGGTTCTATCTCCGTTTAGAATGATAAGGTTCTATCTCCGTTTAGAATGATAAGGTTCTGTCTCCGTTTAGAATGATAAGGTTCTATCTCCGTTTAGAATGATAAGGTTCTGTCTCCGTTTAGAATGATAAGGTTCTATCTCCGTTTAGAATGATAAGGTTCTATCTCCGTTTAGAATGATAAGGTTCTATCTCCGTTTTGATAAGGTTCTATCTCCGTTTAGAATGATAAGGTTCTATCTCTGTTTAGAATGATAAGGTTCTATCTCTGTTTAGAATGATAAGGTTCTATCTCCGTTTAGAATGATAAGGTTCTATCTCCGTTTAGAATTATAAGGTTCTGTCTCCGTTTAGAATGATAAGGTTCTATCTCCGTTTAGAATGATAAGGTTCTATCTCCGTTTAGAATGATAAGGTTCTATCTCCGTTTTGACAAGGTTCTATCTCCGTTTAGAATGATAAGGTTCTATCTCCGTTTAGAATGATAAGGTTCTATCTCTGTTTAGAATGATAAGGTTCTATCTCCGTTTAGAATGATAAGGTTCTATCTCCGTTTAGAATGATAAGGTTCTGTCTCCGTTTAGAATGATAAGGTTCTATCTCCGTTTAGAATGATAAGGTTCTACTATCTCCGTTTAGAATGATAATGTTCTGTCTCCGTTTAGAATGATAAGGTTCTATCTCCGTTTATAATGATAAGGTTCTATCTCCGTTTAGAATGATAAGGTTCTGTCTCCGTTTAGAATGATAAGGTTCTATCTCCTTTAGAATGATAAGGTTCTATCTCCGTTTAGAATGATAAGGCTCTATCTCCGTTTAGAATGATAAGGTTCTATCTCCGTTTAGAATGATAAGGTTCTATCTCCGTTTAGAATGATAAAGTTCTATCTCCGTTTAGAATGATAAGGTATCTCCGTTTAGAATGATAAGGTTCTATCTCCGTTTAGAATGATAAGGTTCTATCTCTGTTTAGAATGATAAGGTTCTATCTCCGTTTAGAATGATAAGGTTCTATCTCCGTTTAGAATGATAAGGTTCTATCTCCGTTTAGAATGATAAGGTTCCCAGCCAGCACGCCCACGTGGGACCCATATGGGTTCAATGCGGGCTACTTGGGTACCAAGTGGGCATGGGCTGGAACTGGGCAAATTATGAGGGTCCCACATGGTCTGCATATGGGCTAACTGGGCATGGGATGGAAGTGGGCAAGCCCATGTGGTTCCCACGTGGTCTACATGTGGGCTAACTGTCATGGGTTGGAAGTGGGCAAGCCCATGTGGTTCCCACGTGGTCTACATGTGGGCTAACTGGCACGGGTTGGAAGGGGGGGGGGTTAAGTTAAGACTTTGACAGGGGGCCATTTTCGAAGTTTTGAAAGTGAGTAGAGTTTTACACTCCTTTACTCCTTTGGGTAGGGCATTCCACATTTTTGTTGAATAGCATGAGAACGAGTTCATTCCCTTAATTGTTGAGTCAAATCTGGGTTGAACATGATCAACCCAGATAATAATAATTAATAATAATTTATTTTTCTGCCATGCAATCAACTTCACAGTCAATTGTTAGAATTCTTGTTCTTGCTCTAGGCAAGGGGTCAGCCATATTCGGCCTGGCCTGCTCTATTGTAATATTGAGCAACATTTTAAATTCTAAATGTGTGTCAATGTATGGCCAACGGATGGCGGATATGATTTTTTGCCCCTCAGGGCGCCGGAAGTAAATGGACAACTTCTTCTTTATTTAGGCAAAAGAAAACAATTATGATTGCTTTTTTTTCACATAACCTTTGACACAATCTAAATATGTCTCAATAGAAGGGAGACAAAATTCAGCCCACCAATTGTATAAGTTAAATTGTAATAACATACTCCCATACAACTAAAATCTCTCTCCATTTTCAACATACATCAGTCAACTGTTTACCTTTGTTAAAATACCACTAAATTCATCCAAGTCTAATTTATTTATCATGTGTGTGGGCTTACAAAACGGTGTGTGTGTGTGTGTGTGTGTGGGGGGGGGGTGTGTGCAACCATAGGGTGCAACGACTACAGCATACAGATGCAAAATAGCTTCTCTAGAATACATGTGAAGCCAATGTCATTGTTATTCAAACTCACGGTGACCTGTATGAGTGAGAGAGAAAGAGAGAGAGAGAGAGAGAGAGAGAGAGAGAGAGAGAGAGAGAGAGAGAGAGAGAGGTGGGGGGAGGGAACTGGCTGGTCATGACGACAGTCGAGAGTTTGTGGATTATATGAGATCAATATCATCTATAGAAATGTATTACAATGTACCAGGTGAGCCCAATGTTGTTCTAGGGGTTAGTACTCATTTAAGTAAATGTACTTTAGTTAGTTAGTAGTGTGTGTGTGTGTGTGTGTGTGTGTGTGTGTGTGTGTGTGTGTGTGTGTGTGTGTGTGTGTGTGTGTGTGAGTGAGTGAGTGAGTGAGTGAGTGAGTGAGAGAGAGAGAGGTGGGGGGAGGGAACTGGCTTCGTCTAGACGAAGGCGTGAGCTCAGAATGATAAGGTTCTATCTCCGTTTAGAATGATAAGGTTCTATCTCCGTTTAGAATGATAAGGTTCTATCTCCGTTCAGGGTAGTTCAGAGATATTGAGCGTCAAAAGTTTTTTACATTCCATTATGTTTTGTGAGATGGAACCTTTGTATTTTATGAATTACTAACTCAAAAATCTCAACATTTTAAAAAATAACACCACACAGGCATTAATAAACACCAGATTGTGTAAAAAACTCAATTTTGACAAAAATGGAGATAGAACCTTATAATTCTAACATCACGAATTGAGAGACTTTTCCATGGACTCCTGTTTAGCTGTCCGTTTGGCTGTCCGTCTAGCTGTCCGTTTGGCTGTCTGTTTAGCTGTCCGTTTAGCTGTCTGTTTAGCTGTCTGTTTGGCTGTCTGTTTGGCTGTCCGTTTGGCTGTCTGTTCTTAACGGAGACGACGGCCAATGGAGACATGGTCATGTGCCCTCCCCCAAGACCCTATCTTGGCATGAAAAATGGCCAAAACCTAAGAGGAAGGAATCCTCTCTGCCCCCCCCCCCCCCCCCCCCAACCCACACGTTTCTGTCTGAATCTGTGCCATGGTCAGCCGCTGCGACTCACACAGGGGTGAGACGTCTGACTTTTTCCAATATGCAATGAATCTGGTCGGCAGACCCGCAAGAAGGTGGGGGGGGGGGGGGGGGGGGGCATCTCTCTCTAATGGATGTAAGCTTCCTCTCAAGGTCCCTTATCACTCTCTACAGATGACAGGTGATTGATGAGTCTCTGTGAGAGCATTATGGGATGGCAATGTCAGAAGGGCTAACCCACTCTCACCTGCGTTTCTGTTTCTCCATCCTTGGAGTGGAATGATCTCCTCCTCATCCGACCATCTCTTTATTAGAAGAACTGCCGTAGACAAATTGGAACTTATTTGCCCAAGATTAACTGGCTTCGGCCATTGTTTTGACTTATATTCAGGGTAAAGTGTGTGTGTCTGTGTGTGCGCATGCATGCATGTGTGTACAGACATTAATCTGTGTCTGTGTGTTTTCTTATCACGCCCCTGCCACCACAACTTACTTCAAGAATCTACTTATACCATAAGACCTTTGGTAAACATCCCCATCATTATAGAATTGATGAACAGTGCATTACACTGCTAAACAAAATTACCCCAGAGATTCTCCATCAGAGTGTGATGGCTTAATTAAAGATATTAACATATGTCATCTCCCGTAAAAGGGCTGCCACAGCTGTATATGAGATTCCGCCTGCAATTACTTCTTAGCCATCGGAAAAATGACACTTAATTAAGCCAAAGACTACCTTGAGGGAATACAGTCGGTACACTATCAAATGACCAACCGGTGACGACCGATGGTGGTCTCTCAACCGAAGAGGTGGAGTAGTAAAGCGCCATCCTCCCCCCTCTCTTCCACACTCTCCATTTCAAAGGTAAAGTGTTGGTGCGTGACACAGGGACCTGCTGAGAATCCAGATAGATGGAATAAATAATTCAGAAGCCAGCAGGAGCAGGACAAACAGGGATGGGGCTGGGGCAGGGGCAGGGGCAGGGGCTGGGGCAGGGGCTGGGGCTGGGTACACACAGGAAGTGGAACTGGTTTTCTCTAGGGTTGACTTTCTGAATGGAAGGGGGATTGAAAGTACAGGTCATAGAAAATGAGGAGAGGGGGATTGATAAAAGGGTTTAACTGCTGGCAAGTCTGTGGAGGGAGGGAGATGAGGGGAGGGATCTGAATCAAGGTGATTCTGGTCATTAGAGACGCATTTCTGATATTTCAGGGGGAAAACGCAAATTAATAAATTATGGTATGAATGAATACATGAATGGATGGATGGATGGTTGGATGGATGGATTGTTGGTTGGATGGATGGATGGATGGATAGATGCATGGATGGTTGGATGGATGGATGGTTGGTTGGATGGATGGATGGATGGATGGATGGATGGATGGATAGATGGGTGGATGGATGGATGGATGGGTGGATGGATGGATGGATGGATAGATGGGTGGATGGATGGATGGATGGATGGATGGATGCATGGATGGATGGATGGTTGGATGGATGGATGGATGGATGCATGGATGGATGGATGGTTGGATGGATAGATGGATGGATGGATGCATGGATGGATGGATGGATTAATGATTCTGTTTCAACAAATGCGTTATCTGCGGTGTCAGAGCATTCCCAGCACTTGTTTTTAATCGAGGAATGTCCCTTCCCCTCAAATGGAACTAAAACCCACCCTCTCTTCCCTTCTGCAGCATCAGCAGTCTATATTTAGAGATCATGGCGAAGTATAAATGACACACTTGCTGATTAAGTCTTCTGAAGATTGACAAAGTCTAGAATTAATGGAGAGGCTAATTAGCAAGAGCCCTCAGGTGCGAAATGAGAGATTACTTCTGCTGAGTTCTGACTCAGTACATACATACTCAGTACATACATTGTTGCCAAAAGAAAACATACAATCAAGCAATCAAGCAATAAAGCAATGCCACGTGTGAGAACGTTTATTGAGTTGAGATGTTGAGATGCAAAGGTCAAAAATCAATGGAGATAAGTGAATACCACTGCATAGAATGGTTCTACACTTGACATCTACACTTCACTTAGACTGTCCTTTGGAATACCGTATAATACCAATATAAACAATATTCATAACCAAGCAACAGTGACACCACTGCCCTCCACTCACTGCAACACCTTGAGCAAAGCGATTACTCTCAAATGACATAGAATGATGATGTGAAGTAGAACCCTAAGAGTTCACAGTATAAAGACGTACAAGCAAGAGAGAACGCCAAGTCCCTGGAGCAGTCATCTGGAGGAGAGAGATAATCCTCTCTCATATTGTGCAAAGAAAACAAACAGCGTTGTTTTTCTCTCCACTATTCCCTTTTTTACAGGCCGTGACATTATTACATGTCAAGTCGTCATGCAGCTTGCGCGTGTGTGTGTGTGCATTTGTGTGTGTGTGTGTGTGTGTGTACATGTGTATTTGTGTGTGTATGTATATGTGTGCGTGTGTGTGTACGTGTGTATTTGTGTGTGGACGTATATATACAGTATATATACATATATATACACTACCAAACCTCACCCTCCCCATTCACTGCTCGTTTCTGCAATAAGGGGCATCTGGCTTTGATGGAATGAGAGAACTGGACCACTGCGTTGCCGTTCGCAGCGCATCTGCCATGGCAACCCGGCAATGTCCTGTGGTTTTAGACCATGACACAATGCCAAAACCAATGGATCAGAAGACTCGGATCTATTAGATATGCCACTGCGCCTTCACTATGCACACCCCATTGAGCTAAACATATTCGGCGGGGTTGAAAAAACTCATCACAAATCATGTAGTCCCAATGGGCAAGGTAACTCAGATGAGAAACACCATTAGGGGAGAGGAGGGCAACAGCTCTGTCAGCGCGCGGCGGGTTTGATCGCTGCACGCCGGAGCGAGTGCTCTCTGTTCTCCGGATCTGATGTGAGCAGCACACGACATCAGCAGCGGTGTCACAGTCCACGGCCAGGCCAACCAGGTGGACAGAGAGAAGCAGCGTGCCTGTCCCCTCATCAACCTGAAACCCCGCCTCCCTCCCACACACACACACACACACACACACACACACACACACACACACACACACACACACACACTCACACACACACACATAGGAAGGAATAGGAAGTACATCGCGTGTGTGGTGTGTACATGAAGCGGGGTGGAATGACAGGTATGAATGAGTGGGCGTGTCAGGGTGTAGTGGTGCGAATGAGTGTTTGTGTGTACGTCATCTGCTTCTCCACAGGTGTTCCAAATCACAATCACTCCCATGATTGTGAGTATAAAGGCCGGTGCTTCCGTTCTACGAGAGATCGGACCTTCCTTCCACGCACCGGCGAAATCGAGGGCTCGAACGACGGGAACGGAACGATTCCACGCCACACGAGAGACTTTATACAACGCCCTCAATTCATCACAGTAAAGGGAAGTCGTACTACCCTTGCCTGTGTGTGAGTTGAGCAACACCGGTTTTCTCCTTTTATATGTGTCTGACGACTGATTTTATCCTTCCCCCTCCTGAACTACAGCGCGCACCAGACCGGACCAGCCGACCAGCACACCGGACCAGCCAACCATCGCCGAACGCCGGGCGACGAGTGAGGATTGCGGGAACGATCAACACCTATCCACGGGCGCCTATCGCGAACAACCCGCTCCCTGGACTTCCACCGAGAGTCGCAAGACTGAGCGACATCACTGACACTGAAGTGCTGGGATTCCCCCTCACCCCTCTCCCGATTAGACGAGACTGTGGGTTGGGCTTTGAGTGGGCGGCGCTATCCATTCGAACTATCCTCACCATCAGGTTTAGTAGTTTTAGGTACACTAGTATTTTTAGCAGAGTTCCGGTTAGAAGCCTAGTCTCGGCTGCCCGCTTGGAGGTAACAGTATAGTTCAGGTAGGACCAGTGTAGTCAGCTGCAGTGTGCAGTGTTTCGCATGCCTTATTGGGTACAGCCTCCCCCATACGTTATTTAACAGTGTATTTGCAGTGATACGTTTTGCAGTGTATTTGCAGTGATACGGTTTTGTTGTGGTTTACTGTGCAGTGTTATTTTAGAGCAGCATTACTCAGACTCTCCATCAGGGGGAGCCAAACTGGGCCCAACTGTATCGTTGTCCCAAAGCATAGTGGCTGTGACTGGTGCCGCCTGACCACTCTGCCGTAGAGATTGATTTTATACTTTTAATATTACTCGTCCTGATCCTGGTGCAGGTGTCTTTTATGAGTTGTTAATAAACTTATGGTTGCAATATACTGTATCGCCTCCTCTTGTTGTGTACTCAAGGGTCCTAGTATATCCTGTACGGCTACAATTTTGGCGTTGTCGGCAGGATCCTTGACCTACATAGCAAGATGGTTGACGTTGACGATGCTGGCGGGCAGCCACAGGGAGCAGTAGTTATGCCTTGGTTTATGGGTGGGCCTTGGGTGCCCCGGTTTGATGGAGGAGAGTCATCAAAGTTTTCAGAGTGGAAAACTCAGATTGCGGCATGTATTCGAGCCCAGGGGCTAAATGCACAGCAAAGGGTCGATTTTGTGCTGAGCGCATTAGATGGAGATGCCAAAAGAGAAGTGGCGCTGTTAGTTGCAGGGGAGCGTAACACTGACGCTAAGATCTTAGAGGAGCTAGAGAAACTATATGGGGGACAGAAGTCAGTAGCACAGCTGCGAGTAAAGTTCTTTAACTGCAAACAAGAACCTGGAGAAGAAGTGAAGGCATTCACCCTCCGACTGCGGGAACTGCACCACAGTTGGAGAACTCAAGACCCCCACGGGGGGTCGGACGACGAGCTACTACGGACTCAATTCGTCATGGGTCTGAGACCCGTACCCATGAAACAAGAGCTACAGCGGCAGCTCAGGAGGAACTCGACGACCACCTTCACAGAAACTTGTCGGGAGGCACGAGCACTGGAACGAGAGTTAGCAGGGTCTGAAGAAGCTCAAGCCTACCCTGTGTTTGTCCCTGCATCTAGGAGAGCCCCACCAACAACTCCTGATTGGCAGCAGATCAAAGAAGACTTGCGAACAGAGCTGCGCCAGGAGCTGCGCCAAGAGCTTAAAGAACAGCTGGCCCTCCTGAGTAAGTCTGTGGTAGACGAGCTGCAGGAACGCCTGAGCACAGCACAAATTGCCACACCCCCAACAGCCGCTGCAGCCTCTCAACCACTCTGGCGCCCGCAACCGAACAACCCCCAACGTCAGCGCCTGGAGTCGGCGCCTCCGGGGCTATCACACTACCAGTGGGACGGCCAAGGCCGTGCAATCTGCCGTGACTGCGGGGACGCCGGACACATCCAACGGTTCTGCCCTCGCCGGCAGCCACAACAGGATTTTCGGCAACCCCGGTCACAACAGGGCAAGTGAACCGGGAGGGGCCCCCAACTGCGCCCCCACAAAGGCCCGCCATGGTAGGAAGGTGCCCAGAAATTGAAGTGACTGTCCAGGGTAAGACCATTCCATGCATCCTTGACACTGGTTCACAAGTCACACTCATGAGCCAAACATTATTTCAGCGGCACTTCGGAGAGGAATGCATAAGTGACCCCGACCGCATATCATGGCTGGCCTTGAAAGCAGCCAATGGACTTAACATCCCTTACGTGGGTTACGCCGTACTCGATTTCAACATTGGGGGTATAGAGGTGAAGAAAAAGGGGGTGGTTATTGTTCGTGACGACTGTATCAATACTGAGTATGGGTTGCTAGGAATGAATGTAGTAACGGATTGCTGGGCCAGTATTTTTCAGGGTGGGCACCCTGGGGCTGCAGCCTTTAAATCGGTCTTCTCCCCCTCTGCAGAGAAGTTGTGGGACGTGGCCTTTGCGGCCTGCCAGAGGGCTGAGGCCTCAACCACTCGAGTGGAACTACAGGGGGTGGCCAGACTACAGCGACAGCCCCCCGTGGTGCTGCCTCCCTCAACAGAGACAATTATCTGGGCCCAGGTACCACAAGCTGCTGGCCTGGCAGATTGCCCTGTCCTGCTGGAGGATCTGGACGGTTACGGTCGGAAATGGCGGGTGGCTAGGTCGCTGGCCTGGACCCGAGGGGGGAGAGTCCCCCTACGCATCTGCAACCCGAACCCTTTCCCCCTTGAACTGCCCCAACGGTGCCCCCTAGCCACCGTTACCCAAGTCGACCAGCACGAGATTAGGGGGAAGACGACCCTGACGCTGCGCAGCGCTGGCCCCCAGGCGATTGAGGTGGACGTCCAGCACACTGCACAGACTGCAAGTGAGGACCACCCAGCCCTGGCTCTAAAGGGCGACAGCCTGGATAGGGATCAACAAGCCCAACTGGAAGTCCTGCTACGGAAGTGGTCGCACGTATTTGCCACACACGACGAAGATTTTGGGAGGACAGCCATCATCACTCACCAGATTCCGACTGGCACAGCTCCCCCGATACGGGAACGCTACCGCCCCGTCCCCCCAAATCTCTACCCAGAGCTCCGGTCACTGCTGCAGGGTATGCTGGACAGTGGAGTCGTGAGGGAGAGCTCGAGCCCTTGGGCTGCCCCAGTGGTCCTCGTCAAGAAGAAGGATGGGTCTTGGAGATTCTGTGTGGATTACCGCAAATTAAACGCAGTGACCCACAAAGACTCCTTCCCACTGCCACGAATCGAAGAGTCACTCACAAGCCTGTCCAAGTCAGAATGGTATTCAACCCTCGATTTGGCTAGCGGATATTGGCAGGTGGAGGTGGCGACAGAAGATCAGGAGAAAACGGCCTTCACCACGCCCTTCGGCCTCTACCAATTTGACAGGATGCCCTTCGGCCTCTGCAATGCCCCGGCCACGTTTCAGAGGCTCATGCAGCGCTGCTTGGGGGCCCAGGTCTACGACCATCTTCTCATCTACCTCGATGACGTAATCGTCTACTCCCCCAACTTCACTGCCCACCTGCAACACTTAGAACAAGTATTCGCTCGTCTCAACGACCACGGCTTAAAGCTTCAGCCACGCAAGTGCCACTTGTTCCAGAAGAAGGTGACTTACCTTGGACATATAGTCAGTGGCCAGGGGGTGGCGACAGATCCCGACAAGGCCGCTGTTGTCCGCGACTGGGCACCACCTATTACAGTCAAGCAGGTGCGGTCTTTTCTTGGCTTTGCAGGCTACTACCGGCGATTCATCCAGGGGTTCTCCAAGATAGCAGCCCCACTCCACCAGCTCCTCCAAGGCCAAGCCAATAGGCCCGCAGCCCCCATCCAATGGACGACCGCTTGTCAGGTGGCCTTCGACAAGTTGAAGCAGGCCCTCCTCAGCGCCCCCATCCTGGCCTACGCAGACTTCCATCTCCCATTCCGACTGTACACAGACGCTAGCCTGGATGGTCTCGGGGCTGTCCTGTCCCAGGTCCAAGAGGGGAAAGAGAGGGTCATTGCATATGCAAGTCGTAGTCTCCACCCCGCCGAACGCAACGACCAGAACTACAGCTCCTTTAAGTTAGAGCTGTTGGCACTGAAGTGGGCCGTCACGGAAAAATTCAAGGATTACCTGTGGGGCGCGCAGGTCACCATATTCACCGACAACAACCCGTTGGTCCATCTCGAAACGGCGAGGCTTGGAGCAACTGAGCAGCGATGGGCAGCCCAACTTGCCAACTACTCGTATGAGATCCGGTACCGACCTGGGGCGAAGAATCAGAACGCTGACATCTTGTCACGACTACCCGGGGAGGCGACGGGCGCCATCGTAGGGGCCACCATATCCACCTCACCCGGGGCTACGAGCCAATCCTCCGAGCTGGAGCTATGGAGGGAACGACAGATGGGAGACCCCGACTTTCGACTGCTCCAGGCCTGGATAACCAAAGGTGAGCCCCCTGCATCTATTGATCGTTCAGTTTTGTCCCCCCAGCTCCGCTGCCTGCTCCGCGAATGGGCGCACCTAGAGCTCTGTGAGGGGATCCTGGTGAGACATGTGACTGAGCCAGACACGGGCGCTCCAGTGAAACAGATCGTTGTCCCGGAATCCCAAGCTCGTGCCCTGTGGGAGGATTACCACAAGGCGGCAGGACATCCAAACGGTGACCGAATGATGTCATTGCTAAGGAGGAGATTCTACTGGACGGGTATGAGCAGAAATGCCCGGGCTTGGTCAGCAGAGTGCATCACTTGTGTGGTAGGAAAAGCAGGTGCACAGCCAAAGGCACCTCTGTGTTCCATTCTATCCAGCTATCCCTTCGAGACTGTAGCCATAGATTATTTGACCCTCGGACGGCCTGCTGACACTTACCAATACATTCTTGTCATCACAGATCTGTTCTCTCGCTATGCGCTGGCAGTCCCCACCAAGGACCAGACGGCTGCTACTACAGTGAAAGCCCTCTGGACTGCGCTCATCCTTCCCTTCGGCTGTCCAGAACGCATTCTTACGGACCGAGGGGGAGCATTTGAGTCGGCCCTGATGCAGCAACTCTGTGCAATGTATGGCTGCCAGAAGGTGAGAACAACCCCCTACCATCCACAAGGCAACGGGGCCTGCGAAAGGCTCAACCGCACACTCCTCTCGCTACTGAGTACGATTGAAGCCAAGCACCAAGCCCAGTGGCCAGCCCAGCTCCCTGCACTTCTACAAGCCTTCAACAACACCACCCATGCAAGCACAGGCATGACGCCCCACTACGTCGTCTTCGGCCGCCACGCCAGGCTTCCAGTGGACATGCTCCATGAAGTCGCACCGCCCCAACAGAGAGACGACCTGGACGGGTGGGTCAAAAGACATCATCAAGCCCTTCTGCAAGCCTATGTCACGGTTCGCAACAACGTAGAGCGGCGCAACAACTGGAACGAGGAGAACTACAACCGGAACGCACGGAGCTTACCACTGCTACCAGGAGAGAGGGTGTTGATGAGGAACTTTCGCCGCCAAGCACAAGGGAAGCTAGCCCCCCGGTGGCTCCCAACACCTTTTGTGGTGGTTTCCCAGCTATCGGATCAGCCAGTCTTCGCCATACGACCAGAAGGGAAAGACGGCCCCATCCGAACCATCCACCGCAACAACTTGAGGCCATGCCCAGGAGACTCGGCGATGAGGGACGACCAGGGTATGAATCTTCCAGCAAGCAATCCAGATCGTGCTCAACATGGACAACCGCAGCCCGTTTGGCCATGCAGGTGGATGGTCCAGCCACAGCCACCCGCTCCGCCTCGACACGGCCGTACATCTGGACCACCAAGTCCAATCCAAGGACCACCCTTCCCTCCAGCAATGGCACCGGCTCCGACTGCCCCAATTGCCCAGCCTCAGGAGGCCCCAGAGCACCAACTCGGGGCAGACCAAGGCGATTCACGGCGGTATTCACTCCGCCCCAATCGTGGCAACCCTCCATCACGTTTTTCACCTTAAGGGTCGAAACAGACTGACTAGAGTCGTGCTCGGGACGACCACGTGTAAAGGGGGGGCGAATGAAGCGGGGTGGAATGACAGGTATGAATGAGTGGGCGTGTCAGGGTGTAGTGGTGCGAATGAGTGTTTGTGTGTACGTCATCTGCTTCTCCACAGGTGTTCCAAATCACAATCACTCCCATGATTGTGAGTATAAAGGCCGGTGCTTCCGTTCTACGAGAGATCGGACCTTCCTTCCACGCACCGGCGAAATCGAGGGCTCGAACGACGGGAACGGAACGATTCCACGCCACACGAGAGACTTTATACAACGCCCTCAATTCATCACAGTAAAGGGAAGTCGTACTACCCTTGCCTGTGTGTGAGTTGAGCAACACCGGTTTTCTCCTTTTATATGTGTCTGACGACTGATTTTATCCTTCCCCCTCCTGAACTACAGCGCGCACCAGACCGGACCAGCCGACCAGCACACCGGACCAGCCAACCATCGCCGAACGCCGGGCGACGAGTGAGGATTGCGGGAACGATCAACACCTATCCACGGGCGCCTATCGCGAACAACCCGCTCCCTGGACTTCCACCGAGAGTCGCAAGACTGAGCGACATCACTGACACTGAAGTGCTGGGATTCCCCCTCACCCCTCTCCCGATTAGACGAGACTGTGGGTTGGGCTTTGAGTGGGCGGCGCTATCCATTCGAACTATCCTCACCATCAGGTTTAGTAGTTTTAGGTACACTAGTATTTTTAGCAGAGTTCCGGTTAGAAGCCTAGTCTCGGCTGCCCGCTTGGAGGTAACAGTATAGTTCAGGTAGGACCAGTGTAGTCAGCTGCAGTGTGCAGTGTTTCGCATGCCTTATTGGGTACAGCCTCCCCCATACGTTATTTAACAGTGTATTTGCAGTGATACGTTTTGCAGTGTATTTGCAGTGATACGGTTTTGTTGTGGTTTACTGTGTGCAGTGTTATTTTAGAGCAGCATTACTCAGACTCTCCATCAGGGGGAGCCAAACTGGGCCCAACTGTATCGTTGTCCCAAAGCATAGTGGCTGTGACTGGTGCCGCCTGACCACTCTGCCGTAGAGATTGATTTTATACTTTTAATATTACTCGTCCTGATCCTGGTGCAGGTGTCTTTTATGAGTTGTTAATAAACTTATGGTTGCAATATACTGTATCGCCTCCTCTTGTTGTGTACTCAAGGGTCCTAGTATATCCTGTACGGCTACATACACATGTGCACACACACACACACACACACACACATCAACACACACATATACACATACACACACACACACATACAAGCACACACACACACACACACACACACACATACACACACACACACACACACACACACACACACTTTTCATTGGTTTCCCTCCCACAAGAGACTCTTCCATCTCACTCTCTGCACCCCCCTCCCTTCCCCTTTCCCACAAAGGTTCTCTCACCTTGCTGGGGTGTGTGTGTGTGGGGGGTGGGCGGGGGGTAGGGGACAGTGCAGGTATGTGTGTGTGCTGGGGGGGGGGGGGGTGACACCTTTTGACTGTAAACAGGAATCGATAAGGCCAAAACAACCCTATATTGTTGGCTCTCGCTAGACCAGGAAGAGCCAATTACTCATAGCAGTCCACCCAAACATAATATTCTTTGAGATGGTGCAGAAAAACAAACCGCGGCTAAAATGGTGGTAATGTTTCACTCCCATGTTTCACTCCCATGTTTCACTCCCAGACACTGGAGAAAATCCAGTATAATTTAGCGCGTGGCTGGGCAAGGTCCGTTGTGGAACGCACTAGGCATGTTGAAGGGGAGATAGACAGCTCCGGAGGAATATAAAAAAAGACTGAAATACAATCATAAACATCAGTTCCCTTTAAATCTTGAATTAAACTTATTTTCTCGGCTGATAACAACATCGTTAATTTTATTACGAGCCACTTGCATGAATTACAGTATAGGCAGTGCGGCTCACATGCCTGTAATAACTCTGCATAACCAGTAGGTAATGTGCGTCCGCAAGGTCAATACCCGACGTAGAGCTACGATCGTTTCCACGGTCAAATTGATTCACGTTGAAATTGTATAAATCACTAGGTTGACGTGGTTTTCTACGTACGACACGGGTAAGATCAAATTTGATCCAAAGTACTTTCTATAAATGAGGCCCCTGGAGTTCATTTTGCAATATTTATAGGAACTTTAATACAATAAGTGATTTTTGAAGCAATGTGGAGGAGGATTCTATGTTGCAGCAGAAGTGTCTTCTGTGTGTTCAGACAACGTAAGAATCTTATTTTACCATCTTATCTTACGGTAAGATATGGTAGAGTAGTTGAGCTCTGAGGTGATGAGCTGTCTGTAACGAGAATAGATGTCCTCCAGCTGTCCGTCCTCAGCCTGTGTGTCGTAGTTCTTGGTGTACATCCTCACCTGGAACACACTTACACAGTTTATAAACCACGCTGAACTGGTCACATTGTTACACATGCGTTTTATAAACCACACTGAGGTCAGTTTCACAAGTAGTACAAAACCATAATAAGAGAGTAACAATTGCAGGTCAATCTTCTGTGCGTAAACCAACGAAATGGGTTCAATTAACAACTCTGGTCTAGGAGAGAAGTGGCTCTGGATTATCAAAAGAGATAAAGTATTACTTTAGGAAGCTGACTCCTGGGCTGGTTACATTAATACACATGCAGTGTATAAACCATGGCAGACGTTGCTCAATAAAACATATTCCAAACACATCAAATGTCCTCAGTTGTTTTAACCCACAGTGACATGCTGCAATGATTCAGATCACGTTTGAGTTTGCCTGTTTTTACATTAAAGGGGCAATCAGGGATTGGTACAACACATGACTTTTAGATTGATTATATATAGCTATTGATTAAGAATATAACTTATAACAGCTCGTGACGTTAGAATTATAAGGTTCTATCTCCATTTTTGTCAAAATTTAGTTTTTTACATAATCTGATCCATTAGGTGTTTATTAATGCCTGTGTGGTGTTATTTTTAAAATGCTGACATTTTTGAGTTAGTAATTCATAAAATACAAAAGTTCCATCTCACAAAACATAATGGAATTGGAATGGAATGTAAAAACTTTGACGGTCAAAATCTCTGAACTACCCTAAACGGAGATAGAACCTTATTATTCTAAGCTCACAAGCTTATGATGGCATTCCTGGCTGGGTGTCCAGGACGGGGCGCCAGACCACTGACCCTGGTCTCGCCAGACTCATCCAAAATAAGCCTGGATTTTCCTTTAGCGACGTTGGTGGAATACCCCCCAGGTCAAGCTGCGGTCTGACCCACCTTGATGGTTCTGAGTATGGTCTTCTTGTCCAGGCGTTTCTGCAGCAGCTGGTCCAGGAAGCTGATGTCTAGGAAGGCCCAGACCTTGAGGTAGGTGAGCCTGGAGCACATCAGAACCAGCGCCAGCAGCTCCTCGTCCACCGACTCATGGCTGTTGTTCAGGTCCAGGCTCAGCTTCTGAAGGGAGGTATGACAACCACAACAAGGACACCACTACATTAAATAGATTTCAAGGACCCCCTCGGAGGCCTGAACAGGAAAGGGACATCAGGGGAGGCTAGTGGAGGTAGAAATCGGGCTCATTGTAATGCATGGAACAAAATGAGGAACGGTATCAAACACCAGTCCTCATTCCATTCCATGAATTACAATGAATGGTATACAACCCATGTTCCTCATTACAACGAGCTCACATATTCAATAACACCCCTATAGCATTATCAACACTCCACTGCTGACTGCTACTGTGTATTGACAGAGCAGAGCATACCATATAGTACAAGAAACATCCTCATTCAAATCAACATTCCATGGTGGGTGTAGTGGCGGCCATCTTGTGGTCATCATTTGGAAGTTTTATCTCACAGCATTATTAACAACCAACTAAACTCAACTGACATCGGAATGTTCAGTAAAATGACGCTTGCTATTAGTCCCGCCTCTGAATTAACTTCTCTCTGTGTTCTACACCTGCAGCAATAATGGTTACCCTAGCAACTATATATAACAATGCCTTGTCGGTTTGAGGGACCATGTCCATTCTAATAATAATAATAATGCTTATAATTGATTACATTTATAAAGCGCTTTTAATTTTTTTTTTTTTTAAATCAACAAAAGCAAAACAAATCCATAAAACCATGTCATAAAAGCAGCAATCAAAGTCTAACAAAGTCTAGCAGTATTATCATTATGAGTATTCTACTCATTCTATTTCTATGGAGCCCTCCCAATCCCCATACCTGTAGACAGTTGCTGTACCAGGGCACCAAGCTGCTCAGAGCTGGCTTAGCACTCCAGTTCTGTTCACTGGTGAGTGAGCAGCTGGTGAGACTGAGTGACCTCAGAGGGATCTCTCTCAGCAGGATCCCACCCAGAGGGTCCAGGTTCAGGATCCCTTCCACAGAGATCTGGACCTGCATGTCTGGGCAGCGCCGGGCCAGGTGAGACCAGGAGTCACCCCAGATCACCTGGACGTGCGGCTGGTTGAGGTGGCAGTGCAAGGTGAAGGAGCGGAGGGAGCCGCCGCCGCAGAGGCTACGGCACGACACGGCCAGGCCGGCAAGGAGCTCGTTGGACAGACAGGTGTAGTTGAGGGTGAGGGTGGAGAGGCCCCGGAACCTGGTCAACATCAAATCAAGGTGCGTTTTAAAGTATGTGTGTGTTTGCAGGCACATATGCACAGTTGCACACACACAAGTCAAAAAAGAGTAGCTAATAAGCAAGAGTATGTAGGAGCCACTCAAACAAACACACACACACACACACACCCACACCCACACCCACACCCACACCCACACCCACTTGTTGATGACCTGTGTGAAGCCCGGACTAATGTACACCGCCAGCGGCTCTGAGAAGAAGCCCTCCAGGTTGAGGGTGGCGATCCCGGGCCTCCGACCCAGATGGACATGCTGCTGGGCGGCCGCCACCGCCTCCAGAACCTCCAGGCCCTGGGGCAGGTTGAGACGTGCCCCTCGTAGGCTCAGGTGCCCCAGGTGAGAGCCCTCCCTCCGCAGGTAGAAGGTCAGGCTCCGGACCAAGGCGGCACGGACACTCCGGCACCAGGCCGAACGGTCCAGCTCCATGTGGTGGACGGTGTGCGAGTGCAGGCGTCCGCCCGCCTGGGGGAGAGCAGCCAGGAACGTCCCCATGGTCTGCTGGAGGCGTCGTGACACAAGGGAGTTGAGTGACTGGGAGAAACGGACCTCCAGCTGTTCCAGGTAGCGGCCGTAAACTCTGGCGTAGCAGACGGCCTGATCCAGCTCGAGGATCCATCGCACGGAGATGCGGCCGGAGAAACTGAAGGTCCGGGCCCTCCAGAGGGACGGGGAACGCATGACGTGGCGCCAGTGGCGGCAGACCAAGGTGGCCCGTGCCCGGTCCTTGTCCCTCAGACACCTGAACACCTGGCGAAGACACAAGTCCGGGAGACGAGCCCAGCCACATTTTGGCTCGTCCTCTTCTTCCACCTCCTCCAATGCTTCCTCTCCTTCCCCCTCTTCTTGGGCCTCCATCACTTCTCTTTCATCCTCTCCTATCTGCTCCTCCTCCTCCGCCTCTTCCCAGAGGCGGTCCTCCTGTTCGGGCTCCTCGGGGTAATCCATTTGTGATTAAATATCGCCTAGAACCAATCTATAGTTGTCTATATCTACCTATGTGTCTCTGGGTTTAAGATGTACAACAGAGAAGAGTCCATTGATGGCCAGTGTGGAACCCTTGTACGACTTTGCCAATGACTGACTCAAAAACCATAGTTCTGGAACCTTGACGTGTTTTATTGGTTTTGTGACATCACAGTAGGCCAGTTGGCCTATTTAAATTCTATAATATAGCAACAAAATAGTGCTGTATGTGTACATACAGTAAACTTACCATCATGTCACACCAGTGTATGCAGCATACATACATAAGCATATATCGCAGGCTTGGTGACATTTTACACATTTTACAGGAGAGCCAACACAAAACAATAATAATAATAATAATAATAATAATAATTATCTTATATATACAGTATGCGGCAATGCTATATTTTAGACTGCTTTACACACCCCATGTCGTCAGCCAAAGAATTGCAAAATTGATGTAAACAGTACACTAACAACTATGCAACCATTGATAATACAACATACAATTACTAAATGTCATTTAGTGAAATAACCTTTCATCAATTTGGTAAACAGGTGAGGGATGGGCCTGGAGAAATGTAACCACTCTCAAAGTCATAGACAGAGCTGTGGATGCAAGGACGACCATATAAGATCAAAATGATCGTTTTGAAGCTATACAGTGTTTGTTTACAATTATGTTGTTTACAAAAAAGTCTATAAGTTACAGTATATTTTTCAAGAATAACTGGCAATATATAATTAGTTTAATAAAAGTCCAACATATTATTATTATTATTATTGTTGTTATTATTATTATTATTATTATTATTATTATTATTATTATTATTATTATTATTATTATTATTATTATTATTATTATGTAGCAGTCCTAGATTGCCAGTATCATGTTTAAACTACAGCTTTGCTGCTTCTCTGATTGGCAATTACCTCACGCACGGGGGGGGGGGGGACAGGAGCCTTCGCAGGGGCTGCGTTCTCTAGTCTCTAGGCTAGGGAATATCCGGTGACACCGATGAGAGGCAACAGGATGCATTGTAAGACACTAATCAATGGCCTCTAGATCACGCTGGCCCAGACTTCCATCGACCGGCTCCGTTTGGCCAGAGTTGGACTCATTCATGCGGATTTTACACCTCTGATTTTACAGGCCTCGCTGAGACCTTCTCCCCCCCTCTCCCTCGTTTATCCACTTAAAGGGACAGTTCTCGCAAAATTAGCATGTTTGAAACTGCACGCCTAAATCATCTCAAATGACTCTGAGGAGTAACTGTAGGAGTAAGATTGACGCACTAGAAAAGTATAGTGCCCTCCAGACCTCTATGCACTTATAACCTCACACAATGAACCCCACCCTTGTTCAGCATAATCATGAACCAGATAAGACACAGATTCATCTTGATGATATAGAACGGGGGGGGGGGGGGACTTGACTGAAACAGAAAGGGAATTCAATCAGACGATTCCACCAACAGGTCGACCTTTTCCTTTGACGGCAACCCATCTTTAATCAACCTATAATCAAAGCAACCCAACTAAATAACCAGATGCAGCTGTCACAATGTAACTACATTATCTCTAACCCAGCACCGAGAGAACTTCATGGGAGCATTGTCCGTAGAATAGCTTATCTCACACAGCCCTTTCCCCCCCCAAAAAATGACCCCCTTTTTATGAAAAAAAGTCTTCTTAAAGAGTCTTCATTTCCATTTCTCCTCCACGCTTTGGTGCTCCATGAATCATTCATGGCCGCCGCCTGGGTGGAGAGTCCTCATCGGGGAGGCTGGGGAGTGAATCAATATGTTTTGCGGCAGCAGAGAGAAGGGGAAGCCCTCACCGCTAGCTAGCTCCTTCTGTTGTTAGCGAATGACAGATGCTATTACACGCCGGTTAGCAGGGGAATGGAGCCTCTTATCTAGTTAACATACCAGTGTGAGCAATTGAACCAATTGCCTGATAACCTACGTGTCAAGTGCATCAAGCATCGCGCTTTAGATGACTACCGTGGAGGGCTATTATGCGGGGATTATGGGATTTGGTGTTTCACATGAATGATTGTTGTCCAGAGGCATTTGAGGTCAACCTACGATATTATGCGGAAAATCCCAGGGGTTAGAACTCTTGTATGAGGCCCCCTGATGGCATAGAAAACCTCAATACTCTCTTTTACTGAAGTTGATAATCCAGGCACAGACATATGGTGTGTTCTTTGAAACATATGTGGATGTTTTGGGGGGGAGAGCACATAGCTGGAATATATCTGACACAAAGAAAGGCTTTTTCAAATCCCCAAACAGGATTTGTGTGAACGTAAGTAACATCTGTGTTTTGACATTCATCGCACGCGGCCGTGGTTAGAATAACTGTCAATGTGCTTTCAGAGCAATGATTTGAGGATTAACTATAAACTGGTCTTTCAAGGAAACCGGGAGGAGAGCCAGGAACGAGAGGCACTGAATGTGTAATGCCCTGAAAGAACAGCAATAGAGAAGCACCCAGACATACCAATACCTCAGTTCCCCAACCTAATTATACTGTATACTGTACAAACCTCTCGCAATTTTTGGGATATAATTAGGAGGTTCATAGTAAATAGTAGGTTTCTCGTTGTTTTACTCATCCCTACAACACACATCCATGATAGAAATACACTTTGAAAAGAAGTGGGTGAGTAACTTCGTGAGCTTAGAATGATAAGGTTCTATCTCCGTTTAGGGTAGTTCAGAGATATTGAGCGTCAACGTTTTTACATTCCATTATGTTTTGTGAGATGGAACCTTTGTATTTTATGAATTACTAACTCAAAAATGAGAATAACATTTTAAAAATAACACCACACAGGCATTAATAAACACCTAATGGATCAGATTATGTAAAAAAACTCAATTTTGACAAAAATGGAGATAGAACCTTATAATTCTAACGTCACGACTTGTCATTACAAGCCGTCCCCTCACATCAAGTATTGAGTATGAATCCTCCTCGCCCTGTGTGTGCATGTCTACATGGTCAGATTGACCCTCCGCATGGTAGAGAGACGGACAGGTAGAGAAAGGAAGCGTCCGTCAAACACAGCAGAGCAGATAAAGATGGAGTCAAAGTGCTGTGCTATTGATTTAGGACCACAGGGGCGCTGTGACACCTTGTCACCCACGTGTGACAGGCCCAGAGGTGAGAACAGGGTACGTGGAGAGGCAGGGCCGGCCATGAGTGGCTGTTACAGAAGGGGTCAAGACACAATGATGATTTCCAATATAAAACTGTCATACTAGAGCCCCCCAACCCCCCCCCCCCCCCCATGCCCCAAACTCTGTCAGTCAGATAGAGCGAGAGATTTGACAATGCATCAGATTTTGATGCTTTGTTTGTATACAGCAATGTACTATAGATCAGGGCCTTGAAAGGAAAACAAGTGAGGTGCACTTGGGCTATTTAACACCTCATCTTCATGATCCTCTCATCTATTATTCTGTTCTCTTTGCTAAATTCTTAGAGAATCCATTTCCTTATCCGGAAAAAAAGGGGCGCTTGTGCTTCAAAAGCTCGGCTTGAAATATTAATGCTCGGAGGATCTTCCCAAAAAAATGAGACGGCACGTCGGGTCGGGAGTGAATAAGTGGAATTGTATCCGTTTGCACTGGAGGGCAGCCAAGAAATGAAAGGAACAGGAATACACATCATAAAACTGGACTGAGGGGTTTCTCAGTCAGGCTATTGACTTTTCTTTTCTTTTTGAAAGTTATTTCTTTCTGAGTGGGGGCAGAGCCACTCATATTTTTATTGGACAGATACAGTGAAGACAGACAGGAAAGTTAGGTGTGCTGAGAGAGGGCATGTCTGCCGGGATTCGAACCCATGCCGACATGGGTAGATGTATGCGTTGTAGACTGTGGTGCTAGACCACTGGACCACCCCAGGCCAAGCCACAGAGCTTTTGATTTTCTAAGACCAATGCTCATTTTATGAAATGTCAGATGACCCTCAATGTATATGTTCAAAACAATGGAACCTCCGGTGCTGACAAATGGACATCCTTTCACAGGCCAATTAGAATCTAGAGACACACACAATAATGTGCACACACACACACACATGCAGGCAGGCATGCACATGCACACACACGTACACACATGTGGTTTTATTGAGTTTCTCAGACTCCCACGCAAGCAGCAACTCTCCTCCAGCTTGGCACAATGGATGCTTTCATACACTGATTTCTTGATTCAACTTGAAGAGAAACTTCAAATGCATTTTCCACACATAAATGAAAGATCTGAGAGAGTATTATATCTGATTCACCAATAGCCGATCTGCAAATGCCTTTCATCTTTTCTGTGAAATCAAGGGATATCGACTCTACGATGCTACTAAAATGTACCACACAACAGATACCATCACCAGATAGCATTGCTCTCACACACATCTCTCCTATAATTTGGATACCGTCTCGGTATTACCATGTCTAAGAGGTGGACACTTCCAATTGTGGTCTCTCACTATATTGTTGCACCATTTGGAGGGGGATTCCATCTTGAATATTAGATGTCTGTCTGATTAAACTCGGAGCTCTGTCTGGCAACTGTGGGCGGATCTGAAACATTATTCCTTTTGAATCTTTCATTGGCTATTCTCTGAGGCTATCCCTGTAGACCATGCAATCACCTATATTGTGTTGCAACTGGGGAGGCCAAGTATGAACAATGATCCTGCACCGATTCAAAAATTCTTATTTGAGGAATAGAGAAACCATACTCAATATCACAACAGTGGGTGAGTTAACGCAGGAGTGGGCGTGTCAATGCAAGAGTGGGCGTGTTAACGCAAGAGTGGGCGTGTCAATGCAAGAGTGGGCGTGTCAACGCAAGAGTGGGCGTGTTAACGCAAGAGTGGGCATGTCAATGCAAGTGTGGGCGTATCAACTCTAAATTCCCAATCTGGCCATTGTACTATCATGGCCACTTAATCATCCCCTCTCCTTTCCCCTGCAACTATTCCCCAGGTTGTTGCTACAAATGAGAACATGTTCTGGTAAAATAAGGGTAAAATAATGAACAAATAAATAAAATCACATATGGTGCAGTGTACACATGTACACCAACTTTGGCTCAGGCGTGAAGACTGCTGTAAACATGAATAAACAGTGCAGGAATACCTCAATGCTTTTATAGTAACGACTGTTGTGTCCACACATCGGGTTAATTGGGATACTCTGGGTTTGATTGCTTGTTACTATGGTGATGTATGTATGATCGATTGCTCTGTGATTGTGATGTGAAGCCTAAGTGATGTGCCTATATATCTGTGATGTATTGCTCCTGTCTTGTTGTTGATTCTCAGTAAAGAACACAGTGACGGTGTTGCTACGGTGTGTTGTGTGCTTCTTACCTCAAACATAACAACGACAGCCTGGATGAAGGACACTAGGGTGCTTTAGACATTTCATAGGCAGAAACAAAGCTGTCTGCTCAGTATGTGTGTTGTGAAACTCACCTCCCCTCCACCTGTATTTACATACCGCAACTACACAAGAACACCCACGTCTGTCCTCTACCCACAGGCCATCTGTAAGCAACATTGTAAACTATATATTCAACGAAGAAAACGTAAAGACTCATAAGCACACAAAAACTATAGAATAGAGTAGAAGGATATGAGTGACACGCGACAACTACACAGTAATGACTGCATACTGCACTAATTCTGTTTTTTTTCTATTTCTTTTCTTTATGACTTATTTGTCATATAATTACATACACACACACACACACACACACGCACACACACACCGCCAGGTCTGCAGGAGTGTCTGAGAAGGACACAGAGTGGACTAGTGTTGGGGTCCTTTCCCCCCTGCCAGGGGAAGTGAAGGGTGTGTATCTCTCCCATCCTCCCTCCCCATCCTATCCAGCTGAGTAGCTCCCCCAGAGCCCCACGGCACTGCTGAGCTCTTAAGTACAAAGACACCCTTGGAAGGAGGCTGGATGAGAGCCGAGCTGCTGTCTCTAACTGTGTGCTTTTGCCCTTGCTGTCCTGGTGGGTTTCACTTCACACAGGCTAGCTGCTTCACTCCAGTGGTCTCAGGGACATTGTGGCGCCACTGTGAGGGAGAGCAGGAGGTCCAGTAGAACATCCAGGACACACTCACAGGCTTGGAAATGTTATTGACAAATAATTAAAACAATGATACCCAAATTACTACCCAAATGACTACCCAATTACTAGACGAATGACTAGACCTGAGGAAGAAAACTCTCATGGACGAGAGGACGTGGGAGAGAGAAGGGCACTCAACACAACAGTCAGCAACTTCAGAAATAATAGCTAGCCAGCTTCCCTCAGATAAGATCTGACAAAACAAGCACACAAAGCAATACTGCCTCAGCAATGAGGGGGAAATCCTCTCTCTCCTTCTGAAAGTGGAATATCTGAAACACTAAGGTTTCTTTGATGTTGACAAATAAGCTCCCCTGAACATCGATATGATACTTCCCATAATCTATACCATTCTCACAGATTATACAATCTATACGTATCTATTCATAGCTCACTGTCCTGAACAATACATGTCATGGAGGGAGGGCTGTAACATGTATGTAATGCCGTAGAGATAATTGACTCATCTTAATGGGTCCCCATCATCATTATTTCTGTGCTCGGCAAACCTTTCTTACATTGTAAAAGTCCACTCTTTTATTGGTCACATCATGTTTTGCAACGCTGCCTCCTCCGTCTCTTATCTTTGACCTTGACACACATTGACTGTTTCATGGTCATTCACCGCAGTCATTCTCTGTCATTCTTACATTCTTACATTCACACACACGCACACACATGCACATGCACACACACACACACACACGCACCTCCACACGCACGCATACATGCACGTGCACACACACACACGCACACGCGCACACACGCACACACACATGCATGCACGCACGCACGCGCACACACACGCACGCACACACAGACACATGCTCCTCCATCCATTAGACACATGCCCACCTTCACCCCCACACGCACGCACACATGCACACACACACACACACGCGCGCACACACACACACACACACGCACACGCACGCACGCACACACACGCACACACAGACACATGCTCCTCCATACATTAGACTGTCTCCAGAGCCACGGGGAGGAGGCGTTTCCTAGCAACTGGTGCTCAGCTGAAGCAGTCGGTCAGCTCTGAGGAGAGCACACTGGCACAGCGCCGCGGTGGGTCTGACAAACGGACCAGCGGACGGACGGGGGATCCATTCAAATCATTTAGGAAGACAGATGGATGCTACGGAGCTGGTCGACGTGTGTTTCTGGAGCCAGACATTACGCAGAGAAATAAGAAGATAGACCGGGCCATGTTTGTCAAAAACGACAGGAACTTTCTTGTCTCGATTCCGATTGGTAGGTTTTCAAAACCTGCATCTGGATCCCGTTGATTCCAAGTGTGATCCTATTATCATCATCACAATGTCAAACCGACACACTGTAAAGTACATTTTAAATCTCTACCGACACATCGCTATCAGGCTTGAGACGTTTACATTGATTGAGAGCGTTGAGACGTGCTGATCATGCCCCTTTAGGCATGAAGTGCCACATTAGCTGCCAGGCTGCCCAACCTGTAGCTCTCTAACACAGTATTCAACAGCGGGGGGGGGGGGGGGGGGGGGGTCTGTGCTGAGGAACATGGTGTAATCCTCTCTGGATTGTCCCCATCTGTGGTGATATGAGGGTAGATGCTATGTAATGCCATAGCTCGTGGGCTTAACACCAGAACAGCCGTGCCTTTTTACCTACTAAAAGAGCCGCCTGGGGGGTCAACAATTTGAAAGAAATTGTCTTTACAATGCTCAATCTGCTATTTACACACAACGACCACTAGTTAGCCGCTTGTAAATCGGCCTGCTTCCTACACAGAAAAAATGCAAAATAGCTTTATATTAGCTTATCCTGGTGAGATTTTGAAAATGTAAGGATACTGGGGTGGTAGAACGCACATATCTAGGAAAAGTCATAAAAGGAGGGTCCTCAAATGTGATCGAGTGCAGAGATATAACATTTTTCTTTACTCACAGGGGTCAAATGATGGGGTCATGGCTGTTCTAGTGTTAAACGTTGCTTAGGTGGCAGCAGGTATCAGCACAGAGATGAAGACAAAACAGGACCACACAAGGAGTTAATTTGAGAGGACGTTGACTGAATTCTTAGGTCATGTTCTCACATGAAAGTCCGAATCGAGACCCGGAGCAAGTGGATGAGTTCGCAACATTGTTGCATAAATTATTTCTCTGATTTGCGTTCTCACAGCCATTCATGTAAACAAAGTAACATACGCAATCGAAGCAACAGACGTGGTAGTTGATTGGTCAGAAAAATGTTGAATTGCCCGTTCGTCCCTCTCTTATCCAGATCAACACGCGTGCGCTGTTGTTTTCCTATGGACTGCCTCGAGCAGCGTTCTCAACAAAAGCGAAGCGAAGCAAAGTGATGGTTGCGTCGTTTCTAAACGAAGCGAAACCACCCTTTTCAAGCGGAGCATCCGTTGGTTCTTTGCTGCGGGAGCGACTTCGAATGCGCGTTCTCACAGCTCCAAACGACACAGAGCAAAGCGAACTTTATCCTAAACTCTGTTTCAAGTGAAGCAAATGTTCTAGTGAGAACACCCCCTTACAAGGTGTTGGGAAGAGGATAGGGGCTGCTAGCTCATTGGGATTCTGGACATAGCACAGCTTTTTTGGCTCTGTGATTTACCAGTGAAGGAATAGGGGCCTCTGCTGTGAGCGAGGCAGACAGCTCCAGCCCTTCTGTGAGTCAGTCCTGAGCTGGACGGCGGCCCAGTCTGGGTCGGTCAGTCTCACCCTCGCCGAGTGTTATCCATCACTGGGATGTGACGGGTCAGCCACGGACGGTGCGAATGAATGGAATAAGATTACTCATCCATCCATCTGCTCAACAGCACTTAAAGAGAGAGCGAGAGAGCCCACTTTCTCTGGGGCTCACTGTCTGAGGAGTGTGTCTCCTCCTGAGGTAAGCCTATGAAAAAAAAATAACACCTACTTGCCTACTTTTATAGCCTACTTTTATTCTTATTCTTTTATTCTTAGCCTACTTTTATTCTTTTTTCTTTTTTACTAGAAGTTCCTAATCCTTTTGATTGGGGGGGGGGGCAATGTTTTATTTCATGATTGTTTTATGTTATTGTTGTCTGGACCATGTTGGAAATAAAAGTTCACACTTTCACATGTTATCCCTTGGATTATTGTTTTTACTCGATACATGAATAAACTCAATCAATCAATCAATCAATGGATGTAGCGTATCATGGTGTGGCTACGAGCGGTGGCGGCTGGTCATTTATTGTTTGGCTGGTTACAGTCCGTGATCCAAGGGGGAGCACGTCAATGAGTATTGTTCTAATCATTATAATTAGCGGAAAACAATCTATTTCATATTAATTAATTAATTAATTTTGCCATTTAGCAGACGCCTTTATCCAAAGCGACTTACAATTACGAATTACAGGGACATTCCCCCTGGAGTAACTGAGGGCTAAGTGCCTTACTCAAGGGCACACTAGTAGTGGTGTGGCTTCAGGCGGGATTCTAACTCACAACCTTCCGATCACAAGTCCAACTCACTATCCACTAGACCACCACTACCCCTCATATAACATCTAACATCTCTATACAGGCCCGGGGTGGCTAATCGGGAGGATCTGGAGTTTTCCCGGTGGGCCGGTCTGGTTTTGGGCCGGTCTGGGCCGGTGTTCAGTCATGGTAGTACTTTCAAGCCGATACCGTTCTGGGCGGCTGGGCCGGTACCATTCTGGGCCGATACCATATAAATAGGGTGACCAGATGTCCCCCTTTGCGCGGCCACAGGGCCAGTGTCCATCTAAGCGCCGCAACAAAGCGCCGCAACCAAGCGCTGACATGTTCAGTTGCAGCAGAACGTCCAGATTCTATGGAACGTCTTCAGCCTATCAGGAAACAGCATTCATGTTCCCATGGCAACGGCCCCACGTGGATATAGGGAGCTGGCTGAATGTGCGAACCAGCCGCTGACTCAAAGGGCTCGTAAAGTGAAACTTATTGTGTCAACAATATCTAGTTTTCGTATTTTTTCAAAGTACCCACTCGATATAACAAACAACAGTTAAACGATCACTAAATACTTATAATTTGTGGATTGGATTCACTGTTCTCGTTTTCCGCAGGCTACTGGTAAGTGACCACTTTACTTGTAAACATACTTTTGTTTTAGGATGTGTTCAAAATCAAGGACTGTGTGTTCATCTATTTATGTGTTTTTAGCATGTTCATGTTCCCTCAGCATGTTGTGTGATGTTATAAAAACGTAGTTAGACGTTCGTAGCGATGTACCACTGTTAGCCGCTAGCTGTTAACAGCGTTTGTTGCTGCAGCAGAGGGATTTTTCTCCCAGTCTCTGTCTGAGGTGCACCAACATTCAAATACTTGTGTCGTCCTAAAAAAAAATCCGATTTCAAAAGCATTTGAAAGCTTACAATCTGTAGTTTCAGGCTATGTAAAACACTGAAAAATGACTTGGGCAATTGGGCAATTGGTTTATCCTTAACCAGCTGTTATCACTGTCATTGTCTGAATGAGTGCAGAGTTGTGTTTTATGTTTTCGTCTAGTGTGTGCGCGCGTTAGCCTTGACAGCTATGTCAATGCATTTGTGTTGCAAATGGGAGGCAAGTTACCGGTAGCTAGCTAGATAGCCTACATACTCAATCATCTACAGGCCTAACACTGTCAGGCTACTTTTCTTTATTAATATACTAAATTGATACTGCACTTTGACTTCACTTTCTGCTCCATACAGATACTTTATTGTCAGGTTCACATTCAAATAAAATATATTTGTTATATATTTGTTAAGTTTTTATCTGCATAGTCTATTATTGGATGCTACTGAATAAACCAAACAGAATAGGAAACAGAATGGAAATGCATATATATTTAAAAAATTGGATAGACATGGCTCTCAACTCGGCCAGGGGAAGCGGATGCTACTAGGGGCACCTAAAGTTCGGTCCGGGCCTGTTGAGAGGGTGTCCCACATTGTCCCACACAAACATACTCCTTGTCCCACATTTGGTTTGTTGGGACCTGGTTACCCTAGTGGTGTCCAGCAAGGGATTGCTGCTATCACAGTAGAAGGCACAGGTGAGCTGTTGTACCAGTGTGGGAACAATGAAGCAAACCCATGACATAGCATCCTGTAAATGTAGAGAAGACTGTAGAGAACAGTGAGTCCGCTATTACAGACTAAAATACCAAGGTTGTAATTACATGATTTTAATATACTGTAATCGGTTGTGAACTAAAGTGGGCCGGTCTGAGGCATGAAACTCCAGAGCTGAAAATGAGTCCCACTCCGACCCTGTCTCTATATATACAGTATATATCTGAACCAATAGTTTCCTCCACTTTTTGGAGGTCTCAGAGTTTGTGACAGAGAGAGTTTATGTTCCGAAGTTCGTCCCTGGGGCTTTAGCTCTGGTTCAGAGCTCTGTCCTCCACAGCAGTTGACCAAAATAATAGAAACAGTCAGGCTTGCTGGGCCACAAAAGACCAGTCAAGAGGGCCTCAATTAGAAATAGGAGGTTAGCAGAGGGGAGTTACCTCCGCCTCAGATTTGGCAAAAGGGAACAAATATTTTTCTTGTAAAAGTGTTGCCTCACAACGCTAAGCGGTCCACCCTCCTGGGCGGTCAGGTCATGTACTATATGAATCCATACACTGTCCAATTATAAGGTTTTATAGGGATCAAGACACCTTGCTTTATAGTACCGTAGTCAGTGAAAGGATCAATACATGCAGTGCATCGTATTACATTACTGTAATACAAGAGGTACTCCAGGTTGGCTTTTACGAGCTATCCTCAAGTCTGCTCCTATATATGAGGGTGAATATTATATTGGAACGTTTCAAATAAATAACGTTGAAAAAGCAGACGAGGCACAACATAAAGCCATACGTCTTTCATCCTGCCTGTGAATGGTAACTGCAAATGGACTGCACTTACATAGCGCCTTTATCCAAAGCTCTTTACAACGGCCTCTCATTCCCCCATTCACACACACGTTCACACACCAATGGCGGCAAGCTACCATGCAAGGCGCCGACCAGCCCCGCTCACTGGGAGCAATTTGGGGTTCAGTGTCTTGCCCAAGGACACTTTGACATGTGGCCAGCCGGGGCTCGAACCCGCCAATCTGCCAACCTTGCGATCATTAGACGGCGGCTCTACCTACTTTTTAAAATTATCTTTTATTATCAAAAATGTATAATTTACATTATTTACACATAGGAAGGCATCAGCCCCCTATCTCAAACTCAAAGAAACCAATAAAATAAGAAAACCCAACAGTTCAAACCAACAAAAATAATAAAAACATCAATTCAAACCAACAAAAATAATAAAAACATCAATTCAAACCAACAACAAAAAACAAACAAACAAAACAATTCATTCAAAATCATATACCAACCCTCCATCCTTCCCCACAGTTATACATGTGCTCCCTTCCCCAAACACCAATGTCTCCTTCCCCACATACATCCTTATCATACCTCCATCCCTTCTCACCAGATCCTTAAACACCTCCCACACATCCACCACCCTCTTTTCATAATGAGCCACATTCCTTCTCAGCCTGACCGCATACCTCCCGTGACTCAATACATAATTCAGCAAATTCACATTACACCCTTTTCTCTTACCCACCACCCCCAAACAACCACAACTCCTTCCAATCCATCTCCTCCACATACCCTCCTTCCCAGTTTCCACTAATCAACTCTTTCATCTTCTCCATATATAACCCCAGTCTCCCACACTCCACATATTGGTGCATAAATGTCTCTGCTGCTTCCCCACATACATCACACATCCTATCAACATTTGCCTCAAACTTGCTTATAATAACATTGTTAAAGATCCTGTTGTGCCTCTGTAAAAAATCCATCTCCTCACATTCTATGGAGTTCCACTTCACCTTCAAGTTCACTTCCCTTTCCTCAGTATCCTGTATATCATCCATGTCTTCACACCTCCCATTTTAATTTTGACATCCCCCTCACCTATAAAGAACCCTACCTCTCTTCTCTCCCCTTCTTCCTCCACTTCCCTATCCACCATTGCCCTCCACTCCACTGGCATTCCTTCTTTAATCTTTTCTAACATATTCCTCGCTGCCCCCTCGCACATCTCATCTCCCATTTCCTCTACTGCATCCACCACCACCATTGCAGGCATGAATCCGGGTACAAATTCATACACCAACTCCCTCACCTTTCCCAACCCAGCCCTCATCATTGCCCTATCATACAGTTCCTTCCCTTCATATCTTATTCTTGGGTTTAAAAACACTGGTTGCTCCCACACCTGTCTCACATTTTCACATTCATAAGACACCCATTGTAGAAACTCCCCCCATGCCTCCAAAACCTCCCTATAGAAAGGTGCTACTCCCTCTAACATCTCCTTCTTCATCTTCATATACACCCCACTCTCCCCACACCCTCCACTCTTACTGATGGCCTCAGCCATGAATATTTCCCATGCAAACTCTCTATCCCCATATAGATACTTCACCATCCTTTTCACCCTCATAGCCTTCTTTTTCACCTCCAGGTTCATCAACCCCAATCCTCCATCCTTACATTCATTCTCTAATACCTCCCGTGCAATCCTTATCCCTTTCCCCTCCCGTACAAACTCATTCACCATCCTCTCAACCTCCCTAACCACTCTCTCTGGCACATCCAACACACCCATTACATACACAAATTTGGACATCAAGAGTGCATTGACTACCACCACCTTCCCTGTAAGCTTCAGCCTTCTCATCCTCCAGAACCCTAACGTCTTCCTAACCTTCCCCAATAGGCCGATACCATATAAATAGGGTGACCAGATGTCCCCCTTTGCGCGGCCACAGGGCCAGTGTCCATCTAAGCGCCGCAACCAAGCGCTGACATGTTCAGTTGCAGCAGAACGTCCAGATTCTATGGAACGTCTTCAGCCTATCAGGAAACAGCATTCATGTTCCCATGGCAACGGCCCCACGTGGATATAGGGAGCAGGCTGAATGTGCGAACCAGCCGCTGACTCAAAGGGCTCGTAAAGTGAAACTTATTGTGTCAACAATATCTAGTTTTCGTATTTTTTCAAAGTACCCACTCGATATAACAAACAACAGTTTAACGATCACTAAATACTTATAATTTGTGGATTGGATTCACTGTTCTCGTTTTCCGCAGGCTACTGGTAAGTGACCACTTTACTTGTAAACATACTTTTGTTTTAGGATGTGTTCAAAATCAAGGACTGTGTGTTCATCTATTTATGTGTTTTTAGCATGTTCATGTTCCCTCAGCATGTTGTGTGATGTTATAAAAATGTAGTTAGACGTTCGTAGCGATGTACCACTGTTAGCCGCTAGCTGTTAACAGCGTTTGTTGCTGCAGCAGAGGGATTTTTCTCCCAGTCTCTGTCTGAGGTGCACCAACATTCAAATACTTGTGTCGTCCTGAAAAAAAATCCGATTTCAAAAGCATTTGAAAGCTTACAATCTGTAGTTTCAGGCTATGTAAAACACTGAAAAATGACTTGGGCAATTGGGCAATTGGTTTATCCTTAACCAGCTGTTATCACTGTCATTGTCTGAATGAGTGCAGAGTTGTGTTTTATGTTTTCGTCTAGTGTGTGCGCGCGTTAGCCTTGACAGCTATGTCAATGCATTTGTGTTGCAAATGGGAGGCAAGTTAGCTAGCTAGATAGCCTACATACTCAATCATCTACAGGCCTAACACTGTCAGGCTACTTTTCTTTATTAATATACTAAATTGATACTGCACTTTGACTTCACTTTCTGCTCCATACAGATACTTTATTGTCAGGTTCACATTCAAATAAAATATATTTGTTATATATTTGTTAAGTTTTTATTTGCATAGTCTATTATTGGATGCTACTGAATAAACCAAACAGAATAGAATGCTGTTTCCTGTACCCCAGGCATGAATCCGGGTACAAATTCATACACCAACTCCCTCACCTTTCCCAACCCAGCCCTCATCATTGCCCTATCATACAGTTCCTTCCCTTCATATCTTATTCTTGGGTTTAAAAACACTGGTTGCTCCCACACCTGTCTCACATTTTCACATTCATAAGACACCCATTGTAGAAACTCCCCCCATGCCTCCAAAACCTCCCTATAGAAAGGTGCTACTCCCTCTAACATCTCCTTCTTCATCTTCATATACACCCCACTCTCCCCACACCCTCCACTCTTACTGATGGCCTCAGCCATGAATATTTCCCATGCAAACTCTCTATCCCCATATAGATACTTCACCATCCTTTTCACCCTCATAGCCTTCTTTTTCACCTCCAGATTCATCAACCCCAATCCTCCATCCTTACATTCATTCTCTAATACCTCCCGTGCAATCCTTATCCCTTTCCCCTCCCGTACAAACTCATTCACCATCCTCTCAACCTCCCTAACCACTCTCTCTGGCACATCCAACACACCCATTACATACACAAATTTGGACATCAAGAGTGCATTGACTACCACCACCTTCCCTCTAAGCTTCAGCCTTCTCATCCTCCAGAACCCTAACGTCTTCCTAACCTTCCCCAATATCCCTTCCCACTCCATGTCCCTACCTTCTCTGGATTCTATACCTAGATTTATCCCTAACACTCTAAAGTAATCCTTCCTTTCCCTCAACCATAACTCATCTCCCTCTTCCCTCTCCATACCTATATACATCATCTCCGACTTCTCTACATTCACCTTTGCCCCAGATGCCCTACCATACTCTTACACTCTCCATCACCTCCCTCACACTTTCTCTGTCCCTCGCTGTCACTGTTGTGTCATCCGCATACTGGCTTAACACACTGACCCTACCTCCTGGCAAACTGATCACTCTTATCCCTGTGTTCTGTGCTATATATGATGCTAACGGCTCTGCTGACAGTGAGTACAGCAGAGCCGATAGCGGACACCCCTGCCTCACCGACCTCCCTAACCTAAAACTATCTGTAAGTACCTATCCCATTCACCTTCACGCAGCTCCTAGCCTCACTATACATCCTCCTCACCCATCCTATCACCCTATCTCCAAATCCAAATCTCTCTAGCGCTCTATATAAATACCCATGATCTACCCTATCAAAAGCTTTATTCAAATCTAAACTAACCACTATCCCCCCCCCACTAACTTTCATATACTCCATCACATCCCTAATACTGCATACTGTGTCCACTATATCTCTACCTGGTATACTATAAGCCTGTGTCTTCCCTACAACTTTCCCTATCACCCTCTTCATCCTATTTGCTAACACCCTTGCTAAAATGTTGTATTCCGTGTTCAACATTGTGAGGGGCCTGTAGTTCTCTAACTTCCCCCTACTGCCTTTATTCTTGTACACAATGCTCACCACCCCCATTGCCATAGTAGCTGGCATTTCTCCTCGTTCTTCCACCCATGTGAACACTTTCAATAATATTGGCCCCAGCAACTCTCTAAACTCCTCATAGAACTCACCCACCAACCCATCTAACCCCGGACTCTTATTCTTTTTCAATCCCTTTATTGCTACCTCTATCTCTCCTATCCCTATTTCCCTATCACACATTTCCTTATCTTCCTTTCCTACCTTCTTCCTAACTGTTCCTAACACCTCTTCTATGCTCTCTTCATCCACCTCCTCTTTCCTAAATAAATCCTTATAAAAGCTCTGTACCCTCTCCTCTCTGCTATCTCTACAAAATCACTAACCTTTTCTTCCTTTACCCCCTCTAACTCTGTTATACAGTTCCTACTCTGTTTCACCTTCTCTAACCCTAAAACCCTGTACATTTCTCCCCCTCCAATGCATACCTTGCCCTACTCCTAACAATCGCCCCTTTGCATTTCTTCTCCTCAAACTCTTTCAAATCGTCCCTAGCCTTAACATACCTCCCCACATCATATCCTACCTCCTCCTCTAATCTATCTGCCTCTCTCCTCAATTCCTCCCTCAACCTCCTCTCCCTCTCCCTCTCTATTCTATTCCTATTCCTACCATATCTCATACTAATCTTCTTAATCTCCCCCTTTAAATGTTCCCACCACCTCCCTGTATCATCCTCATACATACTCCTCTCCTTCTCCCTCATCACACACCTTTCTACCTCCCTCCTATATTTCTCCTCCTTTATAAAATCTGCATTCAGACACCACACTCCTCCCCCCCTCCTTTCAACCTCCACACCCAACACACACTCTAACACTGCATGATCACTCAGAGTGTTCATCCTGTACCTCACCTGGCTGAAACCTTCCCTCATCCCTTCTGATACCCACATTAGATCAATCCTGCTCTGTTTCAGGATGCCTCCCACCACCTGCCTCCAAGAGAAGTCCCTTCTAGCAGGCTTCCTCTGACTCCAAATGTCTATCATTTCCATCTCCCTCATTACACGCAATAGCACCCCCCTAGAAGAATCACCCCTAAACATACAACTCTTAGAGGCATCTAACCGGCTGCACCACACATTAAAGTCTCCCACCACCATACAGTTCTCCCCGCACTTCCCTCTCAACTCTTTAAAAAAAAAACTTCTCTCTCTATCCTCATTTTGTGCATATTCACCACCCTGTAGCTCTTCCCCAAATATTCAAACTCAATCCCTATCACCCTCCCATTCACCTCATCTGTTGTCTGCCTCAACTTTTGCACTACCCCCTTTTTCACCAGAATCGCCCCCCCCTGGATCTATTCCCACCGTTGTTCACAAACACCTTCCCTCCCCATCTCTTTTCAACTCCACCCATCTCCCCTTCCACCCAATGTGTCTCTGCATCACACGTTTTCAAAACCTGTTCTAACTTAAACACATTTTTCACACCATTTGCATTTAACGAAAAAATAGACAACATAATTATAATGATTACATGAACCCACATCATTACATACATTTTCATTTTACCCTCATATTTCCCCCCCCCCACCTTTCTTTTAACCTTCGCTCCCAACGGCCTCTTCCTGCCTGCCTTTAACCCAGGAAAGTCCTCTTCATCACTTCCTAAAACAGACCCCTCATCCTTTTCATCCCCCCCCCCCGTACTTTGCCTTGTCCGTACCCCTTCTCTCCTTCCACGGTCTCTCTCCAGCTCTGCTCCTCCTCTGTTGCTCAAGTCCATTGACACACTGTCCAGACTGCTGGTCAGCTGGTCTTCCTCCGCACCACCAACAGGCGTCTCCTCCACCACCACTTCCTCCTCCCCCTCTTCCTCCAACTCTTCTCCCACCACCATCTCCTCAATCACCTCCTCCACGTTCACCTCCTCTCTGTCCACCACCACCTCCTCCTCCATTGCCGCCGCCTCTCCGTCCTCCGCCTCTCCGACCACCAGCTCCTCGTCCACCACCTCTCCGCCCACCGGCTCCTCGTCCACCACCTCTCCGACCACCAGCTCCTCGTCCACCACCTCTCCGCCCACCGGCTCCTCGTCCACCACCTCTCCGCCCACCAGCTCCTCGTCCACCACCTCTCCGACCACCAGCTCCTCGTCCACCACCTCTCCGCCCACCAGCTCCTCGTCCACCACCTCTCCGCCCACCAGCTCCTCGTCCACCACCTCTCCGCCCACCGGCTCCTCGTCCACCACCTCTCCGCCCACCGGCTCCTCGTCCACCACCTCTCCGCCCACCAGCTCCTCGTCCACCACCTCTCCGACCACCAGCTCCTCGTCCACCACCTCTCCGACCACCAGCTCCTCGTCCACCACCTCTCTGACCACCAGCTCCTCGTCCACCTCCTCTCCGACCACCAGCTCCTCGTCCACCTCCTCTCCGACCACCAGCTCCTCGTCCACCACCTCTCCGACCACCAGCTCCTCGTCCACCACCTCTCCGCCCACCGGCTCCTCGTCCACCTTCTCCTCTCCCATCTCTCCTTCCTCCTTCTCTTCCTCTCCGCCCTGGTCATCACTCCTTCTCCTCCGCCGCTCCCTTCCCTCCTCACACTCCCTGGCATAATGCCCCTGTTTCCCACATCTGTGGCACTTGAATTCAGGGCAGTCTTTCTTTATATGTCCAGGCTGAATGCATATTCTGCATACTCTCACTTGTCTATCATGGACAACTTAAAAAAAAACTCTGCTCCTTCAGCCATTTGAAACTTTGTGGAGTATGGCAAAGATGTTATTGTGCCATTGAATTTGACCTTCAGAAATCTCGTCCCATCCGCCACATCTGTTCCAGGCCACATCCGTCTCTTTATAGGGGATACAGCTGTCACTCCCCAGCCATCTAGTTTGTACAATATCTCCTCATCAGAGACATAAGCAGGCAGGTTCATGAATGATACCACCACCTCATCATTTATTAGTTCTTTTGCACTTACTTCACCCCTTAATTCTGAAGCCATCCATGCTTTTTTCTTTTGCTGTAACAGATCCCATTGTCATTTCATAAGAGTTTCTACCCTTCATTCTGCACGCCTCCACACTTCCACACACCATCTTAGTTGTTCTCAACAACTCCATCAAAGTCACTTCCCCTTCTCCCTCCACCTTCACAATCACTGTCAACGCCTTCTCATAATTCCGTACCTGCTTCTCTCTTTGTTTTGCTGCTCCACTGCCGATGTTCTTTTCATTGTCTTTCTCCATTCCCTTTGTAATTTCCAATTCATCCGTCCCAAGGTGCAAAATATGTCACCCCCCCAAACAGCCAAGCTGCTGGGGGAAGCCAAACTTAAAATGTCCTTTCTCAGTTGAAACTTGATTTCACTTCAAAACAATGATGTATTAAGTTTGTTTGCTCCACCGTGTGTTCACAGTCTTTCTCCCACCAAACACTTCCTGAAAGGGGCGTGTCCAGTCACATGCTCTACCTACTGCACCACAGCCGCCCCTGCACAGGTGTACTAATACTATGCACTGTGAGGAGGAGCCACGGCTCCGTGTGGGCTGCCAGACAGCGGCTCCAGCTGGGATACCGTAGGCAGGACAAGGCTCCGGGCCTCCTGCCTTCCTGTGCTCTCATCCCTTCTCCCCCCGCCCTCACCCCGCCCCCCCCCCCCCCTCCACCGTGCCTCTCGGGATGGAGACATCCAGCTGTTGCCTTGGCACCTGCCCCTTGCCCCCTCTCTCCACAGAACAGGGCTTTGGGAAGATCGCTCACCCGGCCTGGAAAATGTAAGCCTCTGTGTGCGTGTGTGTGCGTGTGCGTGTGTGTGTGTGTTTGTGTGGTCGCTCTGGGGGGACAGACTGATGACTCAAGGCCCCCAGACCTCTCCATCTTGCTCTTATATAACTGCCAGTGTGGAACCAGCATATCTGAAGGTACAGAACAGGGGGGACCTCCAGGGGGGGGACCAGGCATGTAATGTGCTGCAGGGTGATTATAAACCTCACAGGGCGATGGTAAATGCCTATAGTGGGCTTCACAGAGCTTGATGCATGAGGCCTATTTAACTGTGGGCCTAATGCTCTCCCGGCAAATTGGCTCATATTTTAGCATTCCCCCTCCATCGGCTGTTCTGTCTGAACACCTGCTATCAATTAAGCTAACAAAAGCAATGCTAAACGCAGTACTGAACCCCCAATCAGCAGACACTATGCCTTCTGGGTAAACAGAAACAGAGAAACGGAAATTGTCACGAGGAAAAAGAGGCAAAGGAGCATGACTCTCTTAATTGACTCTTCTAACTGACTGACTTGACACACTACTGGAGCAGCATAGCTCTGGAGATATCATTCCTCTGCTACTGTTTCAAGTCAGAAACAGGATGAATAGAATATCATGTAGCCTAGATATCACAACACAACTTTATTTTATCCATGAAGTTGATCTAATTTTCTGGATTGGAATTAAACAAGTGTTATTAAATAAACACAATTTAGTAACCAGAGAGACAAGTTACCTTGCTGTCAATCCATTGTAAATAAAACGTCTTCATTTTGTAATTACGGTATTACTTTGCCTGATCAATAAATGGTCTGGTTTTATCACATATTTAATCCACTCATGAATGTATAGAGGAGCCCACTGAAGAACATGACATAGTGTGATTGAAGATAAGACTAGGCCTAGTATCTTCTTAGCAGTATTTGCCACCACACAGCTTCTCGTCTGATCTCAAGTGAGGGCCTGGAGTAATCTCTCCTCAACAGGAGATTTCCAAAAAAGGGATTTGGAGCTAAAAAAAGACGTGCAGGTCTAACTAATGTTAACAGAGCGACTGGCAGTCTCACTATTTTTTCAAATTTGCAATATGAAAAGTAGTGGTGAGCAAACTAATTTCTAAATAGCTGTGTTACATAGCAGGTATTGTAAGGCTCAAGGATACCAAATTATGCACTTAAAATACCATTTCCTTTGTATGTGGTAGATTTGATTCTGTGAGGACCAATAAAAAAGATCATTGAATACTGTAGCTCTTTCCCCAAGCCATGAAGCTACTAACCACGTACACATTTAACAATGTACGCTAAGGACAGTGTTGTGCAACTGTGATTGGTTGAAATAAATGGTACAGAGATTAATAATTATTAGAAATAGTTCATATTTCCATCCCCACACCACCTATGCCAACAATGTACATTTAAAACACCAGATTGTGGCTAATGACAATGATGAATTATTGTGTTCATTATTCATCACATGCTTGGACTCTAAATGTTATTGTTTGGCCCAGATCGATAAGCACAGAGATGTTTTGGCCTCTGAAGACAGTTTGAGAATTGATCACAGGCAGCGGTATTTCATCCAAATGACTTTCCAAAATGTACAATCCAAAATGCACAGCTATCATGTCTTGTACAATACGACACTGTTGATATTCTGATCGCTGACACAATAAAAGGCATTCAGACATAGCAGAGTACATTTTGTTCATTTGGTAATTAAATCATTTATTAATATTGCAATATTTTGAAAACTTGTGAGCTTAGAATTATAAGGTTCTATCTCCGTTCAGGGTAGTTCAGAGATATTGAGCGTCAAAGTCTTTACATTCCATTATGTTTTGTGAGATGAAACCTTTGTATTTTATGAATTACTAACTAAAAAATGTCAACATTTTAAAAATAACACCAAACAGGCATTAATAAACACCTAATGGATCAGATTATGTAAAAAACTCAATTTTTACAAAAATGGAGATAGAACCTTATAATTCTAACGTCACGCAGTGAGCCTGCAACGCAGCGACCACTTCATCAAAACCTGAGTAGCTGTGTGTGTAAAAACACACTCATAACCGAATGCATGTTCATTGTAAATGTTACTGATATTGGACTTGTCTCAAGTCACACATCTACTGTATGTGTAGGGTTGCTTCAATATACAGTATATACTGACCCATTCGCTGAGACGGCATCATACAGGGAACCTGGGACAGTGTGGGATTCATAGCATTGAAGGTCTGAGACGATGTTCTGGAAGCACTGAGGTTGCACACTCTGGGTATCCCAGCCAGGAGTGAGTCTCAGCTGAGCCAGCTGGTTGGTGAGGTCGTAGGCAGCACAGGTCTGGGCCTGTGGAACAGGAGGTTGATGACTAGGTTGGGCATGGCGCAGCCGCGCAGACACTGTACTGTTTGGTGATAAACGCCCGGTGCTGCGCTTGGCGATCCTCCACAGCCTTGGTGGCGTCCTCAGGGGAAGAGAAGCACACAAAGCCAAAGCCCTTGCTGCGCTGACCTTCCACCATCACCTTTGCACTGGTGATTGTTTTCCGAAGGAGGAGAATGCTTTGTGCGCTCATCACCCAAGCTATCATCCAGGTTCTTCATCTTCCAGTTCCCTCTGGAACTCCCTCCCCACAGTGATCCGCAACCCCCCCACCCTGGAGTCCTTCAAACTAGCCCTCAAAACTCATCTGTTCTCCAAGGCCTTTGGCCCCTAGTCACTGTTTCAGTTTTGCTTTGTTTGTTTTCTGTTTTGTCTGTCCGATCATTCCCTTGTAAAGCGGCCTTGGGCTTTTTGAAAGGCGTTATATAAATTAAAGTTATTATTATTATTCATGTACAGATTGACACCCTGGTAGAGAGAAACCCTTTATAGTGATATGTTTTGTTCATATCTCAAATACATCAACAATAACTATAAGTAATATCAACTTCTGTGTGTCCAGAGAACTGGAGGCCACAAACCTGGTATCTGGTCATACGCTCATGCTTCATGTGTTCAAACCGGCACTTCAACACAGTCTGGCGCTCTCCTCTCTTCTGGGCACGGCCCACATAGACCTTTCTCCCGTTGACCTTCTTACCATTCATACCGTCAACGGCCTTCTTGGCATCCTCATGACTTTCGAAGCTAACAAAGCCAAAACCCCTGGACTGACCATCGTCATCAGTCATGACCCAGACACTCAGGGTTGGTCCATATATTTCAAACGTTTCCTTCAGTTTTTGGTCATCCATATCTTTTCCAAAGTGTTTGATGTTCACATTGGTGAACTCTCTGGCCCTAGCTCCATGTTCAGCCTCTCGTTCTTTGCTAGATTTGAAGTGTCCAATTAACACTAATTTGTCATTGAACAGCATGCCATTCAGCATGCAATTAATGGCTCTCTCAACAGCCTCCTGGCTCTCAAATTGCACATAGCCATGGCGTTTAGATTGGCCATTCTCATCACACACCACCTGTGTTGTAGAGGGCCTGGCTGTCAATAGATTCCTCCAAGTTCTTGATGAAAACATTGCCTACCCCCCTCTTCCTCGGTGAAGGGTCACGCTGAAACCACATGATGTGCATAGGTCTTCCTTTGCAGAATGCTATATGTTTTGGCCTCTTAAGAACAAGCGGTTTTCAACCAAAATATGAACATAGGTCATCCATTAACAATATCAAAGTTAATTGTCTAGGGCACATTCAGCTTGCTGTTAAAAGTTAACATATCCAATGGATCGGCGAGTGATCATGTCCCTGCATATTCTAATGGAGAGAATTGGACAACAGGGGCTGAATTTCTCATAAAACATTGGCTCAGTGACATCCTGGTGTCGATCGCCAACATACAAGGAGACCATTGAGCAGCTAGGCACACTAGGATTCATTTATCATGGAGGTGTGTACAGCATGAGGGTGTCAGGCAGGCTGCATTCTCCAGAATTATCATAGAAAATCATAGGTGATTATTCGCTCCTGTCACAAATCAGCGGTTGAACCCAAGAGCAGACACGGAAGAGACAGGTAAGGGTTAAACAAGTATTTAATCAGAGGTACAGGCTGGGGGTAGGCAGGCAGACGGGTAATCAGGCAGGCAAGGGTCAGCAGGCAGGCTGGTAGTCAGACAGGCTGGGGGAAGCAGGCAGACGGGTAATCAGGCAGGCAAGGGTCAGCAGGCAGGGGATCTTCAGAGGAGTAGGGAGAACCAGGATTAGTCACATGGCAAATGGGTAAATCAGCTAGGTAGCTAACAGGCAGTTACAGAGCTGGATGTGGTAGAGACGAACCATCAATGGCTTCGTTCACACGGCAGGTCTTGATTGAGCTTGCCGCCAATGTTTTCACTTTGTCATTCTGGGGTATTGTGTGTGGATTGATATAAAATTATATAATTTAATCCAGTTTAAATTTGAAGGGGTCTGAATACTTTCCGAAGGCACTGTAAGTGCAGTCCATTTACCATTTAGTAATGAATCTGTTTATTTGTGTTTTTCTAGATGCAGTAAACCAATTGTTGTGTCGCAAGGTCAGAATGTTCAAATGGACCTGCCAAGTGGACCTGGCTTGGCTTATCTCTAGCCTTGGTGACTCAATTATTGTTTGGCAGGATCGCCACTTATCTGCTTCGCCGGTACATTTCAGTGAAGGTTATAGTGACTCTCACTAATTTGGATTAATTTAGACTCAGGCAGTGTTATTATCAGAACGATCAGTTTGATACAAAATCTTTAGGTCATAGATTTGAAGTAATCATGGGGCAATATACTGTATGTGATGAATGCAAGTGGTGTGAGATCAAAGACCGTATTGGCCTGCCCCGGTCCCTTATCACTACACAAATCCTGTGATGTGACAGGGTCTGATGAAAAGGTCCGCAAGTCTGGCAATTTATGCGTCATACATTGAAATCTGAAACAAGTTGAAGAAGTTATGTGTATTTGTATGTTAATACCCCCCAAATCAACGAGCAGAGAAATTCACCCTCAAAGTTTTCACAGCCACATTTCACAGGTAGGTAATGGGTGGGAACAATAGCTGGTTAACTCCACCCCAATCACTCCCTCAAGACAACCACTTCCCCATTACACAACATGTCATTATCTACCTGTCATCTGTCAGTGGGGTCAGCTAACCCTCACCCACAGGGCTGACATGTTTAAATGGCTAAATAATAATAGTAATAATAATTCAAGATTTTTTATTGCCATGTGTGCCAACATTGTATTACATCCCATTACAAGTACAAGAGAGTACCATTCTTATGGCTTCAGTTTCAGTCGACATTGCAGCAGCAAGAGAAAACTAAATGGCAATGGAAAAAATGAGGCAATTAAGATACAATTGAGCAATACAATAATAGAATGGTAAAAAAAACAAATCTTGTGTCTGTGTGTATGCATTTATCATTATAGCCCATAAAGCATCTAGTGGGACTTCGGTGTAGTTCCTTCCCATCCCATCTGGGCATCAAAACTGTAATAAAAAAAGAAGACAGTACATTTAAAATGATTGCCCCCAAGTGCTGGTGACTCTCATCAAGGTGTCATCTCTCAGAACCTCTCACCTCGTCATTCTGTAACACAAATTTCAGGTCAGAGTTGTGGACACTTATATAGTGTAGGCTTGCATGCTTTCCATAGACTCTCAGTGTACTGTACTTGTTGAAGTCATCCTGTACTGTAAGAAGTAGGCTAGTGAAATAATTTCAATCCCCAGTATTAGACAGCAAATCTACAAATCAATGAATATATCATTATTTTTGATTCCACACAACATTACCGTTCATTACAAAAGCATTTACCTTTTCTATAATCTATTATATCTCTAACAAAGCTAGCTAGCTAACAAGCTAACACTTGTTTGGCTAGCGTACTACACACACACACACACACACACACACACACACACACACACACACACACACACACACACACACACACACACACACACTAAAATGGTGCATGAAACATACTGTACAGTACAGGTCTGCAACAAATGTATTTATTCATTTCGTTGTTTGGTACCTGTACTGTAGCAATGACAATAAAGACCATTCATTCATTCATTATGTTTTATCTTTGGCAACCTATTTCTTCCTCCCACAATCAATTAGTTTCATAGAATTCTAAGTATAGGGGGAGTCATGGTTGTGGTGAGCACAGTTTCAGTGCTTTGATAGTTGATGCTAACAAAGGCGCTATCCAGGGCTGCCAAGTTTCACCAAAAGTTTGGAGTGAGATTTTTTGGCGTGGAGCGACCCAAAACTGTGCGCGTTTTGGCAGCGGCGTCCCCTCTCTCCCACCCAATTATTTGTGCTAGTTTCCTGCAATTTTACATGTTGTTCATAATAAACCAGCACAAGAAATGAAAATAATTAACATTTTATAAAACAAGACAAAAATTCAGACAATATATCATATTTATGAAATCTTAATAAACAAATACAGTAGCCTACAGACTCTAAAAGAAAAATTGGCCCCATCAACAGGACTCAGCCCCTTGGTCAGCAGCAGAAAGACCCGTGGTCATCATCTTATATACAGTGCATTGCTCATAGATGGCTATCATGTTATACAGTACATACCAGGGTTTTTCCTGGGTCAGAATGAGGGCTTGGTGGGTGATTTTGTGCACGCACCGCGCGCCCACATTTTTTTTGAGGGACCCCCAATTGTTGTATTTGTATTGTAAATTGTAATTATTAATTATTATTATTAATGTACCTGGTTATGTTACAGTAGAGAAACAAAATGAATGAATGAATGGTCTTTATTGTCATTGATATAGTACAGGTACCAAACAACAAAATTTGGGAGGGGGGGGCTCCCCTGGTGCTAGGAAAGAAAACTAAAAACAAGAAGGGAAAAGAGCTGGTTTACATACAGTAAATAAAGGCTATGTACACTGTCCACTATACTATACTATACTATAAAAATAAACACTGTGCTGTACTCTATGCTATGCTATACCTATTCTAACATTTCCTATCTCTGAACCTTATGTACCCGAGGGTTGTCATATTGCACATAGTGTTATTGCACATTCATTTAAAGTGTCGCAGTTTGCAGGTTTGAAATGTTCACAGTTGTGTTTCAGTATTGCACTTGATTTCAATCTAGTAGCTGCCATCAAATGTCTAGATTGTCCAGGGCCTAGAACCTAGGTCTTTGCTGTGTTCAGGGCCTGAATGGCCCTGGGGTAGAAGCTGAGCTTCAGTCTGTTTGTCCTTGCGAACATGGTCCTGAACCGCCTGTCCGAGGGCAGACGAGCAAAGTGTTCGTACCCAGGGTGGGATGGGTCTCTGGAGATCTTGGAGGCCTTCCTGAGGCAGCGTGTGTTGTATGAATGAATGAATGAATGGTCTTTATTGTCATTGATATAGTACAGGTACCAAACAACGAAATTTGGGAGGCGGGGCTCCCCTGGTGCTAGGAAAAAAAAAACTAAAAACAAGAAGGGAAAAGAGCTGATTTACATAAATAAAGGCTATGTACACTATCCACTATACTATACTATACAAATAAAACACTGTGCTGTACTCTATGCTATGCTATACCTATTCTAACATTTCCTATTCTCTGAACCTTATGTACCCTAGGGTTGTCATATTGCACATAGTGTTATTGCACATTCATTTAAAGTGTCGCAGTTTGCAGGTTTGAAATGTACACAGTTGTGTTTCAGTATTACACTTGATTTCAATCTAGTAGCTGCCATCAATTTGTCTAGATTGTCCAGGGCCTAGAACCTAGGTCTTTGCTGTGTTCAGGGCCTGAATGGCCCTGGGGTAGAAGCTGAGCTTCAGTCTGTTTGTCCTTGCGAACATGGTCCTGAACCGCCTGTTCGAGGGCAGCCGAGCAAAGTGTTCGTACCCAGGGTGGGATGGGTCTCTGGAGATCTTGGAGGCCTTCCTGAGGCAGCGTGTGTTGTACAGCTCTTCCAGAGAGGGGAGGGGGGCGCCGGTGATCTTCTGGGCCGATCTCACGACTCTCTGTAGCGCATTCCTCTCTGCGGCTGTGCAGCTGGAGAACCACACGCAGATGCAGTAGGTGAGGATGCTCTCCACTGCGCAGCGGTAGAAGGTCACAAGCATGTCCTGGCTGATGTGGTTTTTCCTGAGGACTCTCAGGAAGTAGAGCCGCTGTTGTGCCTTCTTGATGATGGCTGCTGTGTTGGTCTTCCAGGACAGGTCATCCTGTATGTGCAAAAAACAGTTACCAAAACGGAGTATTTACTAGCTAAGATTGGCAAAAGATTGGCGTGGTGCAACCGAAATTAGTAAACAACTAGTTTGAAACTAACTAGTAACAACTAGGGGTTTAGTAACTACTGCATGCCTGCATTTAGTAATGACTTACGCCATATTGGTGCAACCCAGTCCAGTAGGCTACCAGATACGATGTTGTAATGTATGCACATATTTTGCTACCACGGTTGCCAGACGGAATTGACAATGTCCAGCCCAACCGGTCTAAAAGCTGCCGAATCCACCCGTCCAGGGTGACCAAAAGTAGCCCAATCTGGCAACACTGCTTGCTACGTTCTTGCAGCTCGCGTGAACACAGGTTCTTCCATCAGCGCTCGCCTGGCGCTTCGATTGCAGACTCAAGTTAACGCACGTGCAGAAAGATGCCACGAAACTCATGTCCGGTAGCTTTCTTTCAAGGAATTTCAAAAATAATAGTCCTGTAAAACAATTGTTATTTCTCGCCGTGAGAAATAGAGATGCGGCGTGAGAGCGTGAGAACTGGTTGAAATGCGTGAGTCTCACGGCGATTGCGTGAGACTTGGCAGCTCTGGCGCTATCTACCTTACTCACAAAACAGCAAATAACAGGTTAGGCTAGGTTACGCTAGCCTAGTAAACAACACATGTAACTCACTAAAACTTACCCAAGAACAAAGCAGAAGGTCTGTCTGAATAATGAACTAATGTTGAGACCAAGGTCTGTCTGAATAGTGAACTAATGTTGAGATCAAGGTCTGTCTGAATAGTGAACTAATGTTGAGATCAAGGTCTGTCTGAATAGTGAACTAATGTTGAGATCAAGGTCTGATATTCCGTCGTCTTCTTTGTCATTGCCATCTTCAGATTCGGAGTTCCCGTTATGTATATAGATATGAAGGAGTTCCCGTTATGTATATAGTTCATTAATTGCCCACTGTCGATATTTCTACCCGCTTCTGAAATTCTGTTGATAGCGTTAGTAAGAGCGTCAGCATCCATCTAATGGTCCACACGCACATGGTTCCACAATTCCAGACATGAGGACCTTTTCATCAAACCGTGTCACATATGGGTTTCCAGTAATTTGGCTAGGCCTTATTTTTTTGGTGATCAAATGTTTCTTTATTTTCTTTTAAAACACACATAATGACAAAACAAGACAACAAGGCCACATCCTGCAATCAACGCCCCCAACAGCCCATACAACCACACCACAACACACAAATTACAATATAGTTATCTAGGTATTAGGGACATACATTACAAGTCGGGACCCAAAACAAAAAAGAAAGTAAATCAAATAACCCCCACCCCAGAGGACAACAGTCAATTACAATTGTGATAACCTACACTCAACTCAAAAGATTTTTAAGATCGACAGCTGTGGATATCCACAAATTAATATGCCTCTTTAGCACCATGCATACGGGCCGTAGAGAGTTCCAAATAAACAACATCCAAAAAACGTAAAACCCATTGTTTAAATGAAAGTGAATGTGGAGGTGTTACGGTCTCCTCCCTCCACTGCTGTCTTGTTCTGATTGTGTTGCAGGATGGCAGTGGGGAGAGGAGGCCTGATTGGCTGATGTAGCACACCTTTGCCTATTTAGGTTGTGCGTTGGAGATCAGTCCCTCTCTCTCTCTCTCTCCATACAGGATATCCTTTTTTGACTCTTCTGTTAGTGGCAACCTTTTGTTCCTTTGTTTAAACCTTACAACATTCCACATTACAGATCACTCACCCACACCCTACACAACTAATAAAACTGACTATCACATCCCATTTCTAAATTACTTATTTTTCCTTAGTTATTAAATAAAATAATCATTTACCTTTACCCTCGACTTGTCTAACTATTTTGTCACTTTCTCTGAGCCGGGTTAGTGACAGGAGGCTTCCAACGCGTGGCAACCATTTTCTTTGCTGCCGTCAGACCAGCAAACAGAATGCGTTTTTTAGTTTGAGGGAGGGGTAACAGGGAAAGATCATTGAGGATCAATACAGAAGGAGAAGGGGGTATAGTCACAGAGAGCAGAGCAGAAAGTTTAGAAGCGACCATTACTCAAAACTCTGTAACCTCTGGACACTCCCAAATCATATGAAAAAATGTGCCCACAACCCCCAGAGGACACAGAGTACAATTGGGGTCATTAATGATTTTCATAGTACACATCTTCCGAGGAGTCATATAAGTCCTATGAATAAAATGATACTGAATTTGTTGGTGATCAGGATTCCTTGATGTTTGTAGGACATCTGACCACACTTTATCCCAGTCAAATCCATACCGATCCAACTGCCAATGACAAGTATATTTTCTGCAGGAAGTAATGATACAGTAATACAAATAAAATATATATATAACTACATGTTATATTATATATATAATAATATATAAAACATAATGTGGAAACTAAGCCCCTCGTACTACCCACCCTGTCCAGAACAACAAGCACCGGGTGCCTATGAAGTGGCTCCTTCCATGGGACCCCATAGGTTTTCATGGCAGCCCTTAGTTGTAAATAAAAGAAAAACGAGGAGCGTGATAAATTAAACTGAATTCGTAACTCTTCAAAAGAGTGAAGACCTTTATCCCCAATAACATCGCCCAATGAATGAATACCCCTGTCAGCCTTGGCTAGGCCTTATTATAATTATTTGTCAAT